>NC_037532.1:18406471-18407503 GCF_001531365.2 Cynara cardunculus var. scolymus
AGTATGAAAAAGTAAACTAGGAATTGAAAGAGCAAGACATTACTTGAAAGAAATTACAAGAAGTGATTAAACATCAACCTCTGAAATGAAATACTTGAAAKTAAATTTCAAAGTGTTCAAGTTTAAAATTACAACCAAGAAGAAATTACAATGATTTGAGAAGCTATGCCAAATTCAAGAAGAGTCAAACAGCAGACTCTGGAAAATCATCTATTTTGTATACAAAATCTGTCTTGATCGTTCTGTAAACGTTGAAGAGGAACTCCCTGAAACTGATTTGAGCTCTGATTGGTTCCAAGAGATCAGAAACCTCATCAATCCATAGCTTTCCATTTTCCACCTCTGCCATGATGCACTTGAATATCCATTCCAATGTCTCCGTTGAGAACTTGTGCGGTTTGATTGGGTCAAAGAATCTAAGTATCTGATCCTTGTCTACATACACAAACCCAAAGATGGGATTGTGTATAATAGTGTTCGGATAGTACCTAGCGACCGAACTTGGTCTGCTGTAAGGAGGGGTTATCTTCAGACTCTTCTGTCCAAGTCGCATGGCCAACTCGAAGTCTTTCTGGCTGCAGTACATAACGTGTGCGCGCATGACTTGAATCAGCCTTCTGAGTGAAATTGCATAAGAGGACCTCTTCTCTGTGTAGGCATTTAAAATTTTATACATGAAAATRACGTCGAACACACAGAGATTGTGAAGATCTGCATCCGTGAACATGTAKACATTGTTGTCTTCCCTCCTTATAACGTATTGAGAATAAGACACAGCCTTCTTTAACATAGTCCTTGGTGAGATAGAGACBAAGGAGATGATTTTTAGGCGCGAGAAGACTTGTTCACGTGGCTTAGTCAATCGAGAGAAGTGGAATTTTGCAGCAGGAGATGGAATGTCAGTCAGCTCGGGATCATATACGGGCTCAACGTTCGTGACAGAGTATTTCCAGATGAGCATTTCCTCTGGAGTGGTGACGGTCTCTATATGAACAGGAATTGAGGGAATCTTGCTCATGGATTCCAAGATAG
>NC_037532.1:18407603-18419064 GCF_001531365.2 Cynara cardunculus var. scolymus
AGCTAATAGATAGAGTTTATCTTTCTCATGGATAAACATTAATAATAAGATAAACTTGAATTCCAGCTGTTGATTGGTCATCTCCAGCTGTCATTCATAATATGATGACTTCATCCTTATCTTCAAATCTTCATTGCATGCTTGGATGAAGTGCTGAAAAATCTTCTAAGTGTTGCTTGTCCAAAGGATCGATGAGGATACTCTTTCCATCGCATCCTTGGATCTGTCCATTGATCCTCTGGTTGAACTTGTCCATTGGCCCAATGGTTGAATTATCCATCAATCCAATGGTTGAATTCCAGACTCAGTCGATTTTGCCTTGATGTCTTCATTGGTCTTCTGGTTCTTCATCACTTGTTGTTTTTCATTACTTTTTACATTTTGCATTGTGGGGTTTAACATAGTCACTAATAATCGGGATTAATTCTCGCTTTCCCTTCTCTTTATTGGCATCTATTACATAAGCTATAAATCTCTAACACTTATTTTGAATACACTTTCTTGCTTTTATTACAGATAACAGACCGGTATGACGATTATGATGATCACCATATATAACAATTGACCCTCTGTCTGGAAACATTATTCTGATCATCTTTTTATCACAAACAATACTAGCCTGGTTTTCTGCCAACCAATCCATCCCTACTACCGCATCAAACTCTTTCATAGCCATGGGAAACAGTCTGATCGATAGGTCACATCCCTCAATCATAATAGTGTAGTAATCGAACGCACAATTCACAGATACTTGACCATTAGCAGTATCAACTACTAACTTGTCCTCAAGAGGCACAGAATTCATGCAAGCATATAGAGCAAATGATAGGATACAAACGTAAAGTTTGCACCCGAGTCAAATAACACTTTAGCATATAATGAGTTCATGAGGAATGTACTTGTCACTACATCAGGTGTAGTCTCGGCTTCGTGTTTGGTCATTTGAAAAAATCGACCCTGCGCCCCTCCTGATCCTCCTCTACCCATGCTCGGTCTTCCACGGGCACTCGATGTATTGCTTCCCATTGTAAGTTGTGGATCTTTCAATTGCGGGCAGTTAGGCCTGAGATGATCTGGCGAATTGCAATTAAAACATCTCTTGGTCATTGGGCAGTTTCGGGATAAATGACCTGCCTCACCACATTGGTAGCATTTCCTCGGATCAGTTTTACAATCATCCTGATGAATCTGGTGATATCGTGGACAAGCTTTCTCACTAATTCTTTGTACGGGCTTGTTTCCATACTTTATAACTTTTGGTCCTCTGTACCTACTGATGGACCTTCCTATTTTCTCTTTTCCATCATTCTTCCTTCTTCTTGGCGGTTTTTATTTCTTTCTGTTACTTCTGCTGTATTGATAGTTAATGAAAATGTAGCCGGATTCATGGCTATTACAAACTCCCGGGTGGATGGTTTCAATCCCCAAATGTATCTCTCCACTTTTCTTGATTCTAAAAAGATATAGTGTTCTGCAAATCGCGAGTACTCGATGAACTTTTTTGTATAGTCCCTTACAGTTCTGGTTCCTTGTTCTAGTTTTAAGAAATCTTCTTCCGTCTGTCTAATGGCAGCTTTTGGGCAAATTGTTCCTTGAATCTATTAACAAATTATGTTCATGTCCTAGTTTGTAAGATGTCAGGTCTGGCTAAGGATTCCACCTCCCACCAAAATAATGTGTATGACTTCAAAACAGAAACTGCAAATCTGAATTTATCCGTCTCTACACACCGTATGGTATTGAATACTGACTATATCTCTTTAATCCAACACATAGCTTTAATTGCATCCCTTTCCCTCGAGAAAGTTGGTCGTTTACAAGTCAGGAACATCTTTATATCTCCTTACCTATTGTTGACAACTGGGACTGATGGATTAATTTCAACTCTGCCAGTCTCGATTTTGGCAGTAATCCTCATAATGGAAGTCAAAGTTTCCCTTAGCTTTCCCATTTCTTCGGCCAACATGTCTCTGGTCACAAATTTCTGGTTGAGGCATCTGTTCCTGATTCATATTTTCAGAGTTTGACTCTCCTTGGTTTGTACTGACTTCTGCCTGACTAACTCTGCCTCTGGTATGCCCTCTATCTCTACCTCTGCCCCTACCTCTGCCTCTGTCTCTGCCCCTGCCTTCAGAAGTACCAATGGGAGGAATAGGAGATTCCTCTTCATCTTTAGGATTTCGGTGGGTGATCCTTTCAGACCTTCTTGATCTACTAGTCATCTGTAGATTTCTAAGTTAATAAACATATTTTCACATTCTCAAATATAATAAAATGTCCAAGTTCAGTTATGTACCTGTAGATTCAAAATTACRTTGGCCAGATGTAATCAGAATATACCTTACACACTGATCTCTTAACTTATCATATTTATTCCAAATGTGCTAATTATGTCTGGGATCCAAATATGCAATGAAACCGTTTAAGTCTAGACATTATCCATGTGAATACCTAAATCTCTTAAACTCAGGCTCTGATACCAACTTGTAACACCCCCAAACTTACATTGCATATAACACATTTCATTCATAGAATACATGTTCAAGTCCACAAAGGTCCATAATACAAGAGTCTACATTACAAAATACACAACTCAAAAATTCCAAAATACATGCTCTTGTATTCATAACATCTATCCTCCAAAACATATCCAAATATGATCTTCATAAAGCTAAGCAAATAAGGAAATAATTCACATTTTCCTTTTCCTTTATTATCATTATAATTTGCATTTCCTATAACATATATTTGAAAACACAAAATGAGGGTTAGACCTAGAGGTCTAGTGAGATTCCCTTTTTCCATGTAGTTGCAGGGTGATAACCACCAAAACATTATTCAAATAAAATAATTTCACATCTCAACATGAAAATCCACATTCTGTATAAGTCCATCGGACCTCTGGTTCCAAAGACCAGACTTAGACAATATTTCGACAAACAAGAGGACCAGAGATCCTCTGGTTCCTCTACCAGAGCTCCTCTGGTTCCTCTACCAGAGCTCCTCTGGTTCCTCTACCAAAGCTTCTGGTTAAGCGAACCAGAGCTTCTTACTTGGGTAAGATTCTCAAAATATTCATGGATCAACCTTATAGATAATATAATAGATTTCCCAAAGTTAAAAACACATTTTTAAAAGGATTTTATATGACCAGAGCTCTGGTTCTACTAGCCAGAGCTTCTGGCTCAAAATGCAAGACCAACTAGAGCTTCTGGTTCAACCCGCATAGGCGAACCAGAGCCCCTCTGGTCTGTCTTACTATTTAAGAAAAACTTCAAGTATAAAAATCTTTTTGAAAACTCTTTTAAGATATGATTTTGACACAGAGCTCTTATCTATAGATACATGGCCTCTTCTTTAATTAAAAGCTTTACAAAAGACTTGCATCAATCTCAAATCTACATCCAGAACCCTCTAGTTCTACTATGAGGACCAACCACAGCCCCTCTGGTTCTTTTCAAGGAACAACCAGAGCCTCTCTAGTTCCTCTTAAATCAAACCTTTGTTTCAAAACAGAGTTTATCCAAAACCATTGGTCATAAACCAAGTTTTCCCCTTCTCAATAACATCAATACTATCATTTCTAATAAGAACAACGTCCCTGAGTCCTCAAATCACAAAGAAGTAAGAAGTCAAATCTATTGTAATCTTAAAAGACATAATAACAAGAGCTATAATAATCACACACAAATGCCACCCTTATATCCAAAGGTACACCTCTCCTTGATATGCCACCCTTATAGCCGAAGGTACACCTCTCCTTGATATGCCACCCTTATCCGATGGTACATCTCTCCTTGATATGCCACCCTTATTTCCTCATGAAAATCTATGGATTAGTTTCAAACGAAGACAGACCGAAGTCACAACCGTCATGATGAAATAGCCTCCACAGTTTTATCCACAAAATCTATAGATTAATCCCAAACGAAGACAGACCGAAGTCACAACCATCTTGATGAGTTGTCCTCTATAGTTTTCAATCAATAATGGTTTCAAAACAGTTTTATCATCAAAACCTTCAAACTCAAGAACAATCTATTCTTTCAATGATTTCCAAAACATCATATCTCCTTTAAATCTTCAAAACAGAATATCATTTCCAAAGCTGTTTTAAAGAAGCAATCTCTTATTTATCTTTCCAAAACAGTTTCCAATACTCAAGTTTATAACAATATCACTTTTAAACTGTTAAAACAGTTTTACCATCTTTTCTATAAAACCAACATCAAAACCCTGCAGTTTATATAACAACATATATAAAGGTTCTTAGTTATCAAAAAACTCACCTTATCAAGCACAGATTGATAGATTCAACCACACAACAGTTTCTTTAGATCTTCAAATCACTTTTGTGCAAAACTCTTCTCAAGAACACTTCCACCGCCACACACACCTTTTCTCTCCCAAAAGGTTTCTTTTCAAATAAGATGATAAGATAAGATCTTCACTTTTTCTTTCTTTATATATTTTTACAAAGGCGTTGGAGTCTTTTTATTATTATAAAACTCACAGGCGGTGGGGTTTTATTATTTTAAAACCAACTTTCTTCACTACGAAGATATTATCTATTTTAATAATATATTTTACATAAGCATGTTACAGCACATGCACCTTCACATTATTCATGTATGCATATTATCACACATACGCATATTGTTTTCTCATATGCATGCACAGTATTATATTCACGTGCATACATGATTCGTGCATTTCTAAATTAAACATGCATACTTCACGTAATTCACATAATAACCAAGTATAAGATTACCTCAACCCAGGTTGTCTGAAACCCGGTTATAACAAAGTACATGTCCCTTTTAACTATTTTGCGATCTTTTTCAGTGATACAGTTTTTACTATATAAGTTTTCTTAAGTTACAAGTTTAAGAAAAAATATAAGATGGGAAACTAAAACTGAAAGCATGTTCAATGACTGAAGATTGTCAGTGACTGTAAGAGCATACTGGAACTCATAGACATGTGTCCCCATTACTATTTTTAGGGATCTTTTTCAGTGATACTGATGAAATACTTATATTAATCAAAAGAAGAATTACAAGTGTTATAATTAGTATATTCTAGACTTTTTACATATAAGTTGTACACTGAAAGAAAAGACATAGAAATAAGATTTTCAATCAAAGGTAAGATTTACAAGAAAGAAAATTCTAACTAATCTAAGTCGCTGAAGTCGATGTAACCAGGTACTTCTTTTCCGAGTATCTTTCAACGTATAAATTATTTTCTGATCCTACGGTCAATCATTTCACCATAAAGATCATTGTCTAACCAATATCTTAGATAATCAAGAAGTTCTATAGGATAGAGAACTAGCTCAGACAATCTCTGAAAGCTGTGTTCGCCTTCATAGTCAAGGAATATAAATCCAAACTCAGGCTTTAGATGCACAATGTTGGGTATGTAATGACCCTTCGCTAGCAAAGAGAGGTTCAACATAGAGATGTCTGGCTTCTTCGAATTCTTCAGGACTTCCTCCAGCGAGAACTTTGTTTCATGTTCATTCCTGATAGTTGGTCCATCGTTAGGATCTGAAGGTTTTCTTCTTCCACCTTTCTTCAATATCGACTAGGTAGGTACAACAATGAATTTGGACATCTTTTTTATCAGCTCGCTGAGTATGTCTTCAATTATTGGCTTGTGCCTTGACTTTGAGTGCTTAATGGCTTGGCAGATTTCCAACCATTCACTGTAGCCGTATTGTCCAAGGTAGGAAGGATACTCAGTAACAGCTTCAAGGTTGTCTCTAGAGATGAGCATGGAGATGAGTAGTCCACCATCTTTCATTCGTCCATTGATTGTGATGCTTGAGATGCGATGAGGACTTATTCTCTTATTTAAACAATCTTCGCTCCATTTCCTGTCTCGGTCGTTCAACTTTATTACTTTTTTCACGTTCAGCTTCTATAATTGAAAGTAATTTAGCTTGGGCCTTGACATCGTTCACCATCTTTTTAGACGATTCTTTGGAAAAACTTGATTAGCAAAGACTTGGCCAGCTTGAGGCTGTCCTCAGTCTGTTATCGTTGAATTTAGAGTTTTTCCTCAGCCTTGAGTGCTTCGAGTCTTTGAGCTTCAGTAAGGAAGTCAAACTCACCACAACTAGATGTACGAAGAGGAATTTTTACTCTAGTTTGGTCGAGTTAAGCCAAGTCATTTGTTGGTCTTTAGGAACACTAGAAGTTGGGTTTTCAGGTACCCATTCTTCTAGACGACCATAGGTAATAGAAGGGATAAAAGAAGAGAGTTGAAATAAGGAAGTGACGATTGCAAACCTAGAGGGTTCAGTATATTCTTGAGGAACGATAGGTTTGAAGAGAACTTTCAAATTTCCTTCTTCAGCAACACCTTTGTCTTTGGAGGAGGTGTTCTGGTTCTTTGTGGAAGTCTCTTTCTCTTTTTATTTCTCTTTCTCCCCCTGGGATGAAGAATCCTTGAGAGAGATTCCTTTTAAAGCGTTGGCAGGTTTGTGGTATTGAATGGTGAAGTCATTGTCATCATTATCTTCATCATCATCACCACCGAGATATTTTTCAGTGTCAAGAAGGAATGGAGAGTCATCGTCATCTTCATCATCATCTTTACCTTCATCTTCCTCATCACCAACATCAGTTGCAGGGGTGATAAGAAGGTCTTCGTTATGACCTTCAGCATCAGCTCTGATGAGATCATCAACAACCTTAGTTTCAGCTTCATGGGAAGTGATGGCATCATCAACAACCTCAGCTTCATTAGCTTCAGCTCTTTGAACGTCTGCTTTAGCTGGTGTTGTAGGGACAACAGCAACAACAGCAGCAACAAATGTCTTTCTCCCCCTCTTTGTCATCATCATGACGAGAGAAGAGGTTATCAAGACTCAGGGCTATAATGTCCAATAGTTGTTCAAGCATGGTCAAAGATCGAGCTTGAAAAAGATCGACTTCGAGAGCCTGATCCAACGATAGGCGATCCATAGCTGTGAAAAAGGGTGTAGGAACTAGTATTGGTCGTTAAAGAAGATCCAGTAGCTGCGGCAACATATCACCATGCTTGGTAAGATGAGCATTAGCTTCATCGACTTTGCTATTGAGAGTAGAGATAGCCTCAATGTTGGTGCATACATCGGCTTGCACCACAGAAAGTCATTCCTTCACGTCATTAACGTCAACTTTGACAGCTGAGAGGTCAGAGGAAACATCATCCCTGAGAGGCATGCCTTTATGGACTTGATCCATTTTAATTAAGACAGTTTATACGGTTGGGAGAATCAGCTTCACCTCATTAGCCATGTTATAATCTTCTTCCGTGGCTGGCATTCCTTCATCGCAAGGACCAGAAAAAGAAGATGGTTGAGCATAAGATAACTCGGGAATAGAAGAAATGAAGGGGTAGGTTGAAAGATTATCTGAGGGTTCATCAGCACCATGTGAAGGATTAATGTTGGTTCTCTCCAGGTTGCCTTCGTGAGGATAGGCTTCCATTAACTGAGGTGTTTCGAGAGGAGCAACCTCAGGTCTTGTGGTGATTGCTTCATCATCAGTGAGGACAATCACTGATGAATCACGAGCATGTCTCGAGACCAAAGAAAAAGGAGAAGAAAATATGGCTGAGAGTGGTGGAAGTGGGTGTTCAGCAGTGGCGATGTTGATATTCACACCTTCAGTGATTTGGGTCACTAAGGCGGTTGGGAGAGGAGCCACATGTACGACAATGACTGAAAAAATCACTGAAGAGCTTGGAGGAGATAAAGCTGAAGGTGCTCCGGGTTTAAGGCTGGTTTCAATGACTGGAACCTTTTGAGAGGTAACAGCCGGAGATGCGGTTATCCCCTTTTTGTCTTTCTTGGCCCTCGATGGAGAACCAAGAGTGTTTTGAGAGGAGGATCTTTTAGAAGAGAGGGTGGTGGTGGTTGGGCTAGACTTTGGGGTTTTGCATTAGTTTTGACCACCTAAGCAAGGGAAAAAGGATATATCAGGACAGTTGGAGAAGACGAAGAAGGATATGCAGGCACATTTAGAAGGGAGGAAAGATCAACATCTTCATATTTCAGCTTATGATCCAAAATACTGAATCCAAGCTTGCAGTTGGGCAGGTTGCCTTCCGTGGAGTACTTGTTGCTAAAGATTTTAGCAAACACCATGGATAAGAATCTAGTGTAAGGTACCACTTTTTCCCTTTGGCGCTTGTTCAGCTTCAGCACCAGGTCTTCAAATATCACGCTTGCAAAGTTGATTGGCCTTTGGCCAATATTCAAAGCAACTTTGGACGCTAGATCTTGTCCACTAGTTTTTCCTCTCATACACTGGATGAAATGGGAAAACAAATACTGCCATACCGCTGACATGTGGTTCTTCTCAATCTTTGATAGCGACTTGAGGGGATCGCTAGAGTCCTTCTTTGTTGGCCAGGCATATCCAATATCATCCAAGCAGGAGATGATATCTTCTTTGGAAGGTTCACTGGCATAGGGACCCTTTGATAGATGGAGAGGGGTCCTAAGTGTGGCTAACCCGAAACTGACAGTCATCCAGTTAAAAGTGAAGAAGAATTTCTCCATCGGTTTACCAGTCTTCTCAGTCTCTTGCACCACTTCAGCAGTAAGCCAGAACTGTTGAAGCACTTCCTTCACCATGACAGGTTCATTGGAGATAGCAAAGAAGATAGGAAAGTTCTTGAGAAATGTAGCGGCATCCTAGTAGTATGATTTGTTGGCTGGAATGTCTAAAAGCGCCACATGATTGTTGGGCTTGAAAGACACTTCGTCAATCGAGAAGTTTACGTTCTTGGCAGACAATTCTATTATAAATAAGAGAAAATAAGAAATAACAGGTCTGTTATAAATCTAAGATACATATGTAAACTCTAAGTTTTGAAACAATAAAACTTCTTTTGAAAATCCACAAAGAAAAATTAGTATTTTTCAAGAAGAGTTAGTGTATAGAAACTTTAGATTATAACTAAGTATAAGAATATGTTAATAATCTTTACATTAGTTTAAGAGAACAAGATCTTAAATAACCTAACATAAGTTTGTTAGAAGAAGAACATATCAAAATAAGAAAGAAGGGTTATCAACCTGTGATTCTTAGAAGAAGAAGAAGGTTGAAGGATTTTTTAGAGTTCTTTAGTTGTAGCTTGCAAAAGGTTTTGAGGCAGAGGTTCGACAAAAGTATTCGAAAGCGCAAGGCAAAAATGAGAGGAGAGGTCTCATAATTATAGGTAGGAGGAGAGAGAAATGGAAAGAGGAGAGAAGAAAATACGACTTAAAAGTTGCGCAATGATGAAAAAATAGCACGTTCTCATCCACAATTGGATGGAATTTCGAGGGGTCGCGTGTGTTAGAACAATACGCGCGTCTAAAAAATCGCATCGTTTAAAACAAAAACGACATCGTAAGATGTTTTATTTTCCATTTTCTTCTAAACAAAAAGTTTAAGATATTCAAAAACATTTGCTGGAGTATATGAAAAGTTTTTGAAAAAAGGTTTAGTGATAAGAAGAATCATTGAAGAAAAGTAAATCTTTTAAAATATCGATCACTGAAAGAGAAAAGTTTTAGTGATGGTTTTGTTTTAAGAAAAGAAAAATATATCTTAGAAAGATATATTTGCTTAAATGGTTCAGTGATGGAAGAAACCCTAAAACAATCTTTTAAAACATTTTTATCACTGAATAAGAAAAGGTTCAGTGATGATTTTTGTTTTAAGAATAGATAAGTATATCTTAGAGAGATATACTTGTTTAAAAAGTTCAGTGATACAAGGAATCACTGAAACAATCTTTTAAAATGGTTTGATCATTGAATATGGAAAGATTCAGTGATAGTTTTAAGTTTTCAAGAGAGAGAGAATAAGTATCCATACCTTAGAGAAAAGATATATTTTCTCAAGAGTTTAGTGATAGAATAAGAACACTGAATCATTTAACTAAATGAGCATGCTTATAGCTGAAGGAAATTAATCTTAAACATTCAGCATTCCAAGTTTGCTGATCAAGATGTTAAATCTTGTCTCATCAAGAGGCTTTGTAAAAAGGTCAGCGAGTTGGTAATCAGTTGGAATAATGTGAAGTTCAATATTACCATCATAACATGATCTCTGATAAAATGATATTGGATCTCGATGTGTTTGGTCTTGGAGTGAAGAACATGATTGTTTGCAATAGCTATAGCACTGGTGCTATCGCAATAGATAGGAATCTTGGAAAACTGAAGATCATAGTCGTTGACCTGGTTTTTCATCCAAAGAACTTGGCACAACAGCTTCCAGTGGCAACATATTCAACTTCGTTAGTTGATGTGGACACATAGTTTTTCTTTTTACTTGTCTAACTTACCAACTTTCCACCTTGAAGTTGACAGCCTCCAGTGGTGCTTTTCCTATCAATTTTGCATCCTGCAATATCACTATCCGAATAACCTATTAGGTCAAAACCTGAAACCCTAGGGTACCAGAGACCCAAGTTAGGAGTTCCCTTGAGGTATCTGAAGATGCGTTTTACAACAATTAGATAGGATTCCTTAGGTTCAAATTGATATCGTGTGTTAGAACCCATAATGCAAAATGTAAAAAGTAATGGAAAACAATAAGTGATGAAGAACCAGAAGACCAATGAAGATATCAAGGCAGAATCGATCAAGTCTGGATCAATGGAAAGACTATCCAGAGCATCGATGGAAAGACCAACCATTGGATCGATGGACGAAGTTCAACCAGCGGACCGATGGATGATGTGATGGAAAGTATTCTCATTGATACGATGGACAAACTAACACTTACAAGATTTTCTAAGTATTCATCCAAGCGTACAATGAAGACTTGAAGATAAGGATGAAATCACCACATAAATAATGACAGCTGGAGATGACAAATCAGCAGCTGGAATTATAGTTTATCTTGTTTATAATGATTATCCATGTAAAAGATAAATCTTATCTATTTGCTAGAAAGTAGCAATAGATAGTTATCTTAGCATTAGCCATCTAGTATAAATAGACGACTAGGTCTATTGTAAACATGTGCGTAAAAAAGTAAAACCTTTGAAGCTCAAGTTTGTTCTTGAATATTCTTATTTTAATCTTGAGTCTTCATAACTTTCTTCGTAAAATCACTATAATTTGGTTATTCATAACTAGATTATTAGTGTTATTGAGAGATCTGGGATCAACAATTGGTATCAGAGCCTATTGATTGATTATCCAATCAAACGATCATTTAAAATCTCTCAATATTTTAATCTTCCTTCTCATCACAAAAAATTTCCTCTTCTCGATATCTTTCAATGGCCAACTGGAATTCAGCATACAATGTTGGCTCCCTCACAAAGCCGCCAACTCTTCAAAGAGAGGAATATCCTCAATGGAAAATTAGAATGGTAAACTTTCTGGAGGGTATGAACAGGAATATCATGCGATCCATACAGGAGGGTCCTTACATCCCTCAAACTATAGTTCCAAGAGTTC
>NC_037532.1:18421992-18454467 GCF_001531365.2 Cynara cardunculus var. scolymus
TTCTCACACCTCAACTTTGATGCGCTAAGAAAACTAGCCACACAGAATCTGATCAAAGGAATTCCTGCTCTCAAATTTGAAAAAGATCATCTCTGCTCAGCATGTGAGATGGGAAAACTAAAAAGGACATCACATAAGACTAAATCAGAGACCTCCTGCACCAAGCCATTGGATATGCTTCACATAGACCTTTGTAGACCAATATCAACACAAAGCCTGTCAGGAAAAAGTACATGCTGGTATTGGTCGATGAATACTCCCGATATACTTGGGTTGAGTTCGTAAAGAAGAAATCAGAAGTTCCAGACCTACTCATTGGAGCGATGAAAAGGCTACAAGTTCTTCTCCAACAAAAATTGGTGAAGGTTCGTAGTGATAATGGGACTGAATTCAAAAATGCCAAAATTGATGATTATCTCTTCAGTGAAGGCATCACTCAAAACTTTTCATCAGCACGAACTCCACAACAAAATGGAGTGGTCAAACGACGAAATCAAACCCTTGTGGAAGCAGCAAGAACCATGCTCGCTTCATCGAAGTTACCACTTTCATTCTGGGCTGAAGCAATCTCCACACCATGCTTCACCCAAAATCGATCCATCGTCAACAAGAGACACCAAAAAATCCCATATGAGCTTATCAATCATAGAAGACCAAATGTCAAATATTTTCATATCTTTGGGTGCAAATGCTTTGTACTCAATGATAGAGAATATCTTGGCAAGTTTGACAAGAAAGCTGATGAGGGAATCTTTCTGGGATATTCTCTAACCGCCAAAGCTTACAGAGTCTACATCAAACGAACCAGAATCATTATCGAAAACATCAATGTGTCCTTCGATGACTCTCCACAAAAGACTTCTGGACACAACAGTTTAGAACTCGCGCCTCAAAGAAGAGCATCTGATTCATCACTGAGCAAACCCAATGAATTAGAGCTAGCTCAACTATTCGAAGACATATTCGATGAAGAAGTGATCTCCGCACATTAGTCAAATGCAAAGTCAATATCCAGAATCAATGATGAACATGCAGATTCTCATAMACAAGGTACATCTCTCCCAGAAACTCATGTTACTTCACAATCTACTTCTCCTGTGTCTTCAGATCATGATCTCGTTGAGGGGGAGCAAGCAGTTCCATCAGTCGATGAAGAACTGCATCCTGTTGCTTCAGAACCTCAATCAAGCACCAAGTGGACAAAGAATCACCCACATCACCAAATAATTGGTGATCCAACCTTTGGTGTCAAGACGAGATCCGCTACTGCAAATGAATGTCTCTTTGCAAACTTCTTAAGTATGATTGAACCGAAGAAGATCTTTGAAGCCCTACAAGACCCAAACTGGATAAACGCCATGCAAGAGGAATTACTCCTGTTTGAACGAAATAAAGTATGGTCCCTAATGCCTCTTCCCAAAGGAAAGACAGCAATAGGCACCAAATGGGTATTCAGAAACAAGAAAGATGAAGATGGCATTGTCATAAGGAACAAAGTCAGGCTTGTTGCAAAAGGCTATCGCCAGGAAGAAGGCATTGACTACGATGAAACATTCACCCCGGTTGCAAGACTTGAAGCAATCAGAATGTTTCTAGCCTATGCAGCACATAAGGGCTTTAAAGTCTACCAAATGGATGTCAAGTCTGCCTTCCTCAATGGTAAACTACAAGAAGAAGTCTATGTGGAGCAGCCTCCTGGGTTTGAAGATCCAAAGCATCCAGAATATGTCTATTTTCTGGACAAAATGTAAAATGTAAAAAGTAATGAAAAACAATAAGTGATGAAGAACCAGAAGACCAATGGAGATATCAAGGCAGAATCGACCAAGTCTGGACCGATGGAAAGACTATCCAGAGAATCGATGGAAAGACCAACCATTGGATCGATGGACGAAGTTCAACTAGCGGACCGATGGATGATGCGATGGAAAGTATTCTCATTGATACGATGGACAAACTAACACTTAGAAGATTTTCTAAGTATTCATCCAAGTGTGCAATGAAGACTTGAAGATAAGGATGAAATCACCACATATATAATGACAGCTGGAGATGATGAATCAGCAGCTGGAATTATAGTTTATCTTGTTTATAATGATTATCCATGTAAAAGATAAATCTTATCTATTAGATAGACTATTTGCTAGAAAGTAGCAATAGATAGTTATCTTAGCATTAGCCATCTAGTATAAATAGACGACTAGGTCTATTGTAAACATGTGCGTAAAAAAGTAAAACCTTTGAAGCTCAAGTTTGTTCTTGAATGTTCTTATTTTAATCTTGAGTCTTCATAACTTTCTTTGTAAAATCACTATAATTTGGTTATTCATAACTAGATTATTAGTGTTATTGAGAGATTTGGGATCAATATCGTGCACAAAGACAAGTAGAATACATGATATATGGATGACTTGCTGTGAGATACAGCAGAGAGCCGAT
The DNA here is from genome assembly GCF_001531365.2 of Cynara cardunculus var. scolymus. NCBI lineage: Eukaryota > Viridiplantae > Streptophyta > Magnoliopsida > Asterales > Asteraceae > Cynara > Cynara cardunculus. The sequence continues at coordinate 18,424,432 of NC_037532.1, forward strand.
CACTCCTATATAAACAGTAACGTTTACAGGCTTTCCGTTTGGATCCTTGTTTAGAGAGAGAGGAGGAGCCATCGCAGTTTTGATAGATGAGCTGTTGGACATATCAAACTTTTTCAGCATATCTCTGACATACTTACTTTGGCTGATAAAGATACCTTTATCAGATTGCTTGATCTGGAAACCTAGAAAATAGGTTATTTCTCCATCATTCTCATCTGATATTCTTTCTTCATGCGATCAACGAACCGAAAACACAAAGAGGGATTAGTGGAACCAAATATAATATGATCGACATAAATTTGGACTAGAATGATGTGACCTTAACTTTCCTAAGAAATAAGGTTTGGTCAATCTTTCCACGGATAAATTTATCAGATATGAGAAATGAGGAGAGGGTATCATACTAGGCACGAGGGCTTGTTTTAACCCGTAAAGAGATTTATTCAACTGATAGACATGATTTGGATATTTAGGGTTAGAAGCCCTAGAGGTTGTTCAACATAAACTTCTTCTTGGAGTTTTTCATTAAGGAAAACACTCTTTACATCCATTTTGAAACAATTTAAAGTCTCTATGGGCAGCAAAGGCTAGAAAGAGTCGAATAGCTTCAAGTCTAGCCACTAGTGCGAAGGTTTTGCCATAATCGATTCCTTCTTTTTGTCTATAACCCTGAGCAACAAGCCAAGCCTTGTTACGAGTTACCACACCTTGTTCATCTAACTTATTGTGATAAACCCATTTTGTGCCTATCACATTTTCGTCAAATGGACGTGGGACAAGGTACCAAACTTTGCTCCTATCAAACTCAATGAGCTCCTCTTGCATGACAATGACCCAACTAGGGTCTGAGATTGCCTCATTGATTTTCTTGGGTTCAACTAAACAAAGAAAGTTGATAAATAGATAGATATTACCAAGACCACGTTGTGTCTGAATACCTGCACTTGGATCACCAAGAATTTGATGAATTGGATGGTCTTTTGTCCCTCGTTGAGCTGGTAGAGGATTCTCATCTAAGCATTGATGTTCAGGAACAAAAGATGAGGCTTCAACTGCAGATTCTTTAGCAATGGGTAGAATTAATAAAGGAGCCAGAGAGAGATTCAGCGACTGATAGAGGTTCAGATCCTGAAAGCATTTCATTCACTGATTGGTCAGTGTTTGAAGTAGAGAGAGGAATGCAACTAATGGGCACTACAACAATCTCTGAAGAAGATTCGCTTTGGTTATTAGTTGCAACCAGAATGATAAGTGGATCATCATCAGCTTCTAGAGTATCAACATTGGGTTGATTGCTGAAGGAAGCTTTGGGTTGTCCAACATGAGAGAAAATCCAGTTTTCTTATTCTTCTTCATCATTGCTAATGGGTTTAGAATTAGCTGATTAAGATTCATCAAAGGTGATATGGATAGTTTCTTCGATGGTTTGTCGACGTTTTGTTGAACCCAGATACTCTTAATTTGTAGAAACACAGTTTATGAAATATGAGAATTAAAACAAACAGTGTATCTCGAATGATTAATCGAAATATTCAAAGTATAAATAAGAACAATTGAATGACTTGAATATGTCGAATGCTTTTATTGATAAATATGAAGAACAATCAAAGCAAAACGTAATCTCACAAAATTTGCGTATAGTATAAGTCGGCCTTTTCAGGTACTTTGAACCTGAGGAGGAAGCCTCCTTATATACGCCTAGGTCTAACAACTATGCTATAAAATAGGCTTGAAACTCTGAGCTGACTAGTCTGCATCCTTATCTTTGACTTCCCTTGAAAAGCGGAGTAGAATTGGTCAACCCGCCTCAAATTTGTTAGACGCTTGCGAGAATATCTGGGCTAGCATGCGCACGTTCCATGGAGAGAGTGACCAGAAGCTTTGCTTGTAACATACAAAAGCTCTGCATGTACTATACAGAGAATCTAGATATGCAGAGGCTCTGCATGTACTATGCAAAGGCTCTGGGTCTTGGAGTTGTAGCTTTGTGTCAAGCGCTTATGCTTTTTGTCGCATAAGGCTTGATCGTCCACATAAATAGAGCGTGGGCTCTGTATGAATGGAACCTTCAATCTTTGAGTAAGAGCTATGGTTCTTGAACTTCTGTATGAGAGCTTTTAGTCCAGACCGATTCACTAGACTAAGTCCTATTGACTAGAGTAAGAGACTTCTTACTTACACTTTCACAAGTTGGAGTCTAACAATCTCCCCCTAAGTGTAAATAAGGCATGCTCTTACTTGAATTACAAAACAGAAAGTCTAATTGAAGCTAGAGGTTAAAAGGAACCTATGATTTACATTCACTATCTAAAACAGTACAATACAATTTGAATGGAAATTACATTGACTTAAAGATAGAAAAAAAACTTACAAAAGATAAAGTCTAAAGGTTTTGAAATCTAATGAACTTCCTAAGAAGTTCACGAAACTCTAGCATATTGTGTATCGACCTTAGGATGATTTTCGCCCGCTCCTTTGCTCCAGGGGAGTTGTCTCTGCTTCTGACTAGGTTATCTCTGATGTAGCGCAGAGTAGAGTTTAAGTACTTGTAGTTCTGGTTGTCTCGAAAAAATATCTTCTTTTGTTGTGCGTTTCGAAACACCACTCCCACTTATGGTTCCACCAATACAGTCCAAGAGGGGATACTATTGATGCCCTGCAGATCTTCATTTGGTGCAGCGACAGTCAATTGATCCACTCCTAGATCCAGAGCTAGTTGGAAATCAAACTTGCATCTAAAGTCGAGCAGGTCTGTCATCGTTTGGTGTATAGCAGAGTTGGCCACAACGTATTTAATCCCCTTGTCCTTCTTGTGATCAGTGAAGTAAAACAGAGAAAGAAGATCCCACGGATTCAGATTTATAAGATCTCAATCTGTGAACTTGCAGATCTGTCCGCGAGACCTCTCCACCATATACTCGTGGAAGATAATCTGGTTATACGCGAAGGTACGCTTCTTGATGTTGATGACTTGCTTGATTCCATCGATGAAATGGACTATAGAGATGGGCTGAGTGTAGCGATCTAGGAACCTCTGCCTGATATGCTCTTGAACCATTGGATGAAGACTGATCTTTTGGACCGATGTCTCTTCTCGCAGGTTTTAGAGGGGTGTTGAAACGGATGTGCCTATTTACCCTAGGCTACTCTAGCTCACCCTGAGGCAGAGCAGCTGCTTCACCACCTCCCTCTTCTCCTTCTTCTTCCTCTTCACTCTCCTCACTTCTTTCTTCTTCCTCCTCGCTCTCCTCACTCTCCTCACTTGAAGTGTAAAACCTAATAGCATCATCGAAGTGCTCTTGGTCATCCTCTTGGTTAGAGCTAGAGGATTGTTCCAAGCTTCGATGAGCTTCCTCCTCTGCTCTGAGTCTGGTCTCTTCCCTTAGGCGAGCAATCTCAGCCTGTCGAGCCCTCTCTGCTCGCTCTTTCTCTTCTTGTACACGAGCAAGTTCAGCCAATCTCTCTTGCTCTGCTCTATCTCACTCACTTTTTCTTTGCTTCCTCTCTCTTTATTTGTTTTTCCCTCTCTTTCTCTACTCTTACCGCCTATTCCTCTGCCTGAGGCCTTAGGGTGTCCTCTGTTCTCTCTTCTTCTTCGGCTAGTTCTATACGTGCCGGGGTTCGAGACACTGGTTCTAGTGTCTCACGTGCATGTTTGTATGCTCTTCTTACCTCACTCGTCTTCATATACGCAAAGAGCTTCTTTGGGATGGGCCTTTCTGACACATAGCTCTCTTTGTTGATGGTGGGCTTGTAGTGGGTGAGCACGTTGACCCACATCAATGTTGTTGTAGTTAAGAACAGGCCTTAGGAGAAGACCCAATAAGCGTGGAAACAGCAGAGATGGTAATTCCTTTCCTTTTGCCACTTCTTGACATTTCTTGACTACAACAGCCTTCAACTCTGTGTAGAGTATCAAGGAGTAAACCAGGGATAGATCGAAAAAGATGCCATACATAATTTGAAGAATGTTCGTGGAGCACATGTCTAAGCTCCCAATTTTCCCAGTCAATGATATGTTGACCATTGTAAACAGTATGTTCCACATTAAAGGTAGGTATTGGCGACGGTATTGCGACGGGTATTGGATGGCTTTGTTGTACCCCAAGATTTTTAGGAAAGCAACTATCTCATCCCCAGATGGGAGAGGAGCATACTCATTAAGCCCTAAGTCTGTTTTACTGGGTGTTTGAAGAACGCGGGAAAACAGGGACCTGGATATACGAACAGTGAAGAATTCTTTCGAATATGAGACATAAAAGTCTCCAACTATCCTTCTTTGGGAGTCAGTGATGGTGCAAGATTGCCAAAATTCTTGGATATACCTTTCAGGTACAAGGTCATCGGTTTTTGTCAATGTAGGATTCAAGAAGTGGTGTTGAAGGATGTCTATGACTAGGTGATATTTTGCGTCAAAGTTTTTGAGCAACAGTTGAAAGGCATGGTTATTTGGTTTGATTGGAAGAGGAACCAAGTTTTGACTGGTTTCTTCAACGGTTTTTAGGGTTGTGGTGTGGGTTTGAGAGTTTCCAAATTCAGAAGTTGACATTTTTGCAGGTTTTTGGGTGAAAAAGAATGGTTTGGGAAAACTAGGGTTTTCAAGAATCGGTTCTTGATTCTTAAAATTGGTTGAGGAAAGGGTTTGAAGGACTTACTTGACAAACAAGATGAAGGTTCGATCACTGAATGGAGTTCCAGAAACTGGTTGAAATCTTGAAGGAGAAACAATGGCGGTTGGAGACACGAAGACGACGAGTTCTTTTGAAATTCTTTGAAGGCGTAAAAAAGAAATTGGGGAAAACAATTTGTTTAAATAGAAAAAATAAAGCACTCGAGTGAATGCACCCCGATCATTAGATAAAAACTAAAGCGGTTTTTAGCAAAGCCTGTGGGGGAGTGCCACGTGGACTGCCAGCTGCAAGTGGCACCTCCCACGTTTGAAAAATTAAGCTCACAGGCTGTGACGCTTAGTTTAAATGATAGTTATTAAAGTATTTTAAAAATAAGAACCATATGCCTTCTTAATAAAATAATATATTTTAAAATTTTCAAAACAAATTTGACAAGTATATATACTCTGGTTTATGAAAGTAACAACTATTAGACAGAAGCTCTGTATGGGAGTACAGAGTTGTTGTATTAAAGTTTCTTTAGATATTTTGAAAAAAGGAACCAGAGTACTATATACTAGAAGGATAACATACCTTAAGATCTTATACAGAGACTCATGGTTGGACTATACATGTCCTCTGTTTAAAAGACTTGTTATGTTTAGAGGCAGAGGCTCTGTATAGTACATACAGAAGCTCTGTCCTATAATCATAGAAGTTTTTGAAGCAGAGACTCTGTATAGTACTTACAGAGGCTCTGTGTGATTCATGATCTAGTGCTCCCCCTCGACTTGAGCTCTACTTATCTGCTTTCCCTTGAACTATGCTTGGATCATATGTGATAAGTATTGCACAAGCATGAAAACCAAGGTACAGAGGCTCTGTATGTACTATAAAGAGTCTCTGGATCATAAGACAAACTAGGACTTGAGTAAGAGGCTCTGTCTCATGGATCAATAATAAACACATTAGAAACAGAAGTATGCATAAAGAATGCAGAGGCTCTGTATAGTGCATACAGAGTCTCTGTCTCAATTGGAAAGATTGAGCATACCCAACTTGCTAACCAAAAAATTAAATCTCTTTTCATCAAGAGCCTTTGTAAAAATGTAAGCAAGCTGTAAATCTGTACTAACGAAAAACATTTCAATCATACCTTTCTCTACATGGTCCTTGATGAAATGATAGCGAACATCGATATGCTTTGTTTTTGAATGTTGAACAGGATTGGCTGTGATTGCGATAGCACTTTCTGAGTCACATAGAATTGGAATCTTCTCAAACTCTACGCCATAGTCTTTCAGTTGAGTTTTCATCCATTTCACTTGGGAACAGCAACTGGCTGCAGCTACATACTCTGCTTCAGCTGTGGAAGTAGAGACACAGTTCTGCTTCTTTGAGGTCCAGCTTATGAGCTTGTCTCCTAGTAATTGACAACTCCCTGATGTACTCTTTCGATCAAGTTTGCATCCTGCATGATCAGAGTCTGTGTACGCAATAAGATCAAAACCAGAATGCTTTGGATACCAAAGACCCAGAAATTGAGTCCCGTTAAGGTATCTAAAGATTCTTTTCACAGCCGAAAGGTGAGATTCCTTAGGGTTCGCTTGGAACCTAGCATAGAGACATGTAGCAAACATGATGTCTGGTCTACTAGTCGTGAGGTATAATAGTGATCCAATCATTCCACGGTAAGTCTTAACATCTACCAGTTTTCCAGATGGATCTGTGTCAAGCTTAGTTCTCGTAGCGATTGGTGTTCTCATTGTCGAAGAGTTATGGAGTTGGTATTTCTTTAATATGTCAGAGACATACTTAGCTTGGCTAATGAAAATACCGTCCTCCTTCTGTTTTGCTTGCAAGCTGAGGAAGAATGTTTATTCTCCCATCATGCTCATTTCAAACTCGTTCTTCATCAATGCAGAGAACTTATCACAATGCCTCTGGTTCGTTGAACCAAAGATAATGTCGTCCACATAAATCTGTACTAAGAGCATCTCACCTTTATACCTCTTAATGAACAAAGTAGTATCGATTTTACCTTTTTCAAAACCATTAGACAAGATAAAAGACGGGAGATGTTTATACCAGGCTCGAGGTGCTTGCTTAAGTCCATGCAGAGCTTTGTCCAAGAAATAGACGTACTCTTGATGTGTGGAGCTTTCAAACCCCGAAGGTTGTTGAACATAGACTTCCTCCTTCATCTTACCATTCAAGAAGGCTGACTTGACATTCATTTGATAGACTCGGAATCCCTTATGTGTAGAGAAGGCTAAGAACAAGCGTATAGCTTCTAGCCTTGCTACTGGCACAAAGGTCTCGTCATAGTCTATGCCTTCTTCCTGGAAAGAGCCTTTTGCTACGAGCCTAGCTTTATTTCTCACGACGATCCCATCCTCATCCTTCTTGCTCCTGAAAACCCATTTACAGCCAATTGCAATTTTATCCTTTGGCAAAGGTACAAGAGTCCATACCTTATTCCTTTCGAATTATTGAAGTTGTTCTTGCATGGCATCGACCCAACTAGGGTCTTGTAGGGCTTCATGGACTTTCCTAGGCTCTACCATGCTTAGAAAGTTTACGAATAAACATTCATTAGCCGTGGCAGCCCTTGTCTTTACACCGCTTGAAGGTTCACCAATGATCTGGTGAAGAGGATGATCCTTTGTCCATGTTGTTCTTGGGACAGGTACAGAGGTAGGAGACATTTGATCATGTTACATAGGCATGTTAGGCATGTTAGGCATTTGGCTCGATGATGGCAAAGAAGGTTCTTCTTGCTCCCTCTCGAATGATGGTACAGAGGAACCAGGTGCAGAACCAGAGGTGTTATGCTCTGGCTCTACGAAACTGGGCTCTGATGCAGAGCTTGTTTGCTCTGGTTGTGGATTGGCATGATCACCAGAGGAAGCAGAGGTATGTGAAGGACTAGAGTCAGATGTACTTGTCGTTTGTGGTTCTTTTCTTACACTTGCAGATTCATCTCTTGGTGCACATACAGAGATGTCTTCATCGCCATAAAAGTCTTCAAATAAGATCTTGAGTTCTATTTCCCTTGACTTCATTTGAGAATTGGAAGTCTGTTTGTTAAGCTCGAGTCCAGAGCTGAGGTACTCTAAAGTCACTTGTTCTTTATCGTCGAATGAGACGTTGATGCTTTCCATGACCGTCTTGGTTCGTTGATTGAAGACTCTGTATGCCTTGGCTTTTGTGGAATAACCAAGGAATTTGCCTTCATCCGCCTTCTTATCAAACTTGCCAAGTTGATCTCGATCATTCTAGATGAAGCATCTGCAACCAAAGATATGCAAAAATTTAACATTAGGCTTTCTTTGGTTGATTAACTCGTAAGGCGTCTTCATATGCCTCTTCACCATCGTTGCTCTATTTTGAATAAAGCAAGCGGTAGAGATGGCTTCAGCCCAAAAAAATGGGTTGGAAGACCAGAGCTGGCTAGCATGGTTCTTGCTGCTTCGACCAGAGTTCGATTCTTTGTTTCTACGACACTATTTTGTTGTGGTGTCCTTGTTGCAGAGAAGTTCTGAGTTATGCCCTCTATGTCTAAGTAAGCATCAATCTTTGCGTTCTTAAACTCTGTTCCATTATCACCTCTCAGCTTTTGAATTTTGCTTTGTAGAAGTACTTGAATCTTGGTCATCAACTTGATTAGCAGCTCTGGAACATCTGATTTCTGCCTTACAAACTCAATCCAATTATATTGTGAGTATTCATCAACTAAGACTAGGATATACTTCTTACCAGACAGGCTCTGCACAGAGATTGGACCACAAAGATCCACATGAAGCATATGCAGAGGTCTGACACAGGACACATCTGTTTTAGTTTTGTGGGATGCTCTTTTGAGCTTTCCCATTTCACATGCAGAACAGAGATGGTCTTTTTCGAACTTTATGGCAGGAAGTCCGTCAACCAGATTAACTTTCACAAGCTTCTCTATATTTTGGAAATTGAGAGGAGACAGCTTGTGATGCCAGAGCCAAGCTTCTTCACACTTGCGAGACATGAGACAGAATGCTCTAAATTATCTCTTGGTGAGAAGTTCATGAGATATAGATTTCCCTTTCTTTTGGCTCTTAGCAACTCTTGACCTGATTCTGACATAATGGAGCAAGCTTCCTTTTGGAACTTGACATTGTAGCCAGAATCACATAGTTGACTTATGCTCAAAAGATTATTTTTAAGCCCAGAGACATAAGCAACCGTAGAGACAGAAACCTTACCTTGTAGAAGATCTCCATATCCCTTTATCTCTCCTTGCATGTTATCCCCAATAGTTACTTTTCCTCTAATCTTCTCTTTGTATGAGGAGAGCAACTTTTTATTGCCGGTCATGTGTCTCGAGCATCCGGAGTCAAGATACCAAATGTCAAATGCGGCTTCTATAAAACAAATTATAGGAATTTAGGTACCCATTGTATAATGGGTCCTCGATGATTAGGGACAGAAGATTGTTTTTTAAGCTTAGGGAGAGGTTTCGTCTCATCACCTGAATTACCAGACTTGGCTTTAGGAGCCTTCTTTCTTTTCTGGGTCTTTTTGGATTTCATCCTTGATGACCCAGAGAGAAGACATTTTGGGTCAGAGAAATGTTGTTTTAACTTATACAGTAGAGAGAAACATTCACAATTCTGAACACATTTTGAATGGCAAAATGATTTATTATATTTGAAGAACATATTATTACAATCATTCCTAGCATTGGTAGTTCTAACAAACTTCCTATCTAGATCTGATTGTTTTGACAATAAAAGAGTCTTCTCTGATTTCTTTTTTCCTACTCCTTTGGCCTTCAGAGGCCTCTCTGAAACAGAGGAATTAACATTAGAGCATGCAGCAGATTTTCCCTTCTGTTCCGGAGTGAACTTAATTGGCTTAGATTTGGAAATTGAACCCTTCGATGCAAAAGAAACAAATTTTGCACTCTTTACCCTGTTTTCAAACTTGGGAGCGAATTTAGCGCTTGTTGCCATGCTTACACGGCCAGAACCTAGGAGAATCTTTTTCTCAATAGGGGGTTTTGCAACTTCCGGTTCTTTGGCTACAACCTCTGTCTCAACTTGCTCTTTAAACGAGTCTACTTCTGATTCAGAGTCAGAGTCAAGAAAATCCTTGTGTGAATATCGAAATACAGAGGTATCATTAAGATCTTGAGATTCTCATATGCATGAGCTAGAAGCTTCGTCCGTCTTTTGTTTTGTTGAACTTTCAAAAGTATCCGAGAAGTTACACTCAAAAGAATCTGCATGACCTTTAGAAGGATAATTCAAGGCTTCAAGCAGATCTTGCTCGAAAACCTGTCTTACCGTTTCTGTGACGTCATCCAATAAATTTAGATCCAGAGTTTTAAGAAAATTTTCTGTGGATGAACTCTTGATTTCATCTGGTTCAGGTTTGACAACCTCACTCTCATTCTTAAGATGTTCGAGATTTGTAGAGCCAAAACAGAAAATCTCGTTTGTCTTCTGTATGCATTTTAAATTGACTTGAGGCACACTTTTTGAAGAGTAACTGATATTTTTAAATTTCAATTTGTGAGTTCTGGCTCCACTTTCAAGCCTACATCTTTTGAATGGTGAAGCTGTATTTAATATAGGAAAATCTGGTTTTTGCTTTTCACTTAACCTAAAAACAGAATCAAGAGTAGTTTTCTTCTTCCAAGTGAGGTCTAGGTCTGTATAACCTATCCTTGTTCCATCATGTTGAGAATTTACTTTTCATACACCTGCTAAGCATCTTGATATTTCTTGATCAAGAGCTCTTTTCTTTGTAAGCTCTGGTGTAGGAACTCCCTTTCCTTTTGAAAATAATCTTTTAGGGCCTCAGAGTTTAATCTATCTCGTTCCTTTTCTATAAGCTCTTTTTCTTTCTTCTTTATAGCCGCTTTTAATTCTAAGCACTCTGATTTAAGAATAGTTTCAGTGGATTGTTTTGTTTGTAAAAGTTTTTCATTTTCCACTGGTAACTCTTGTTTCTCTACAGTAAGCAGCTCTGTCTCACGTTCAAAAAATAATTTTTCCTTTTTCAAAGATTTTCTTATGGAATTTTCGACAGAGAGCTTCTGCTGTAGATTAACGAAATCATTTGTTAAAGCAGAGATACTTTCTCCCCGGTCAGAATGAGAATAACCAGAGATGGAACATACCTGGGAGTCGGATTCAGATCCTAACTCCTCTCTGTCGTTCTCGACAGCCATCCCACAGAAATGGGCTTGGTCTTCTTCTTCAGACGAGGAGTCAGAGACCCTGTTCTCCTGTTCAGCCATGAGGCTCCTTTGTGATCGATTGTACTTGTACTTGTTTTTATAGTATAGTTCGTCTTTCACCAAAGGCCCTCTGCACTCTTTGGAGTAGTGCCCCATCTTGCCACATCTGAAACATCGAACACCTTGCTTCTTCTGGTCCGATGACTCTTTCTCCTTCTTGTTTAAAACAGAGGGAGGGTTCCTTTCTTCGAAATTTCTGCCTCTGCTTCGATCATTCTATCTTCCTCGCTTTTCGAAGACCTTCTTCCCAAACTTCTTTGGAATTCCTTGGTGATCAGGGCCAATGATTATGCAAAGGCGCTTATGTCATCGTCTTTAGAGCTAGACGCTCTGTCTTCTTCATCACTCTCAATGATGAGAGCCTTATTTCCCTTCCTCCTCTCTTCTTTGGGTCTTCGCTCTCTGTGTGGCTGGCTTGATCCTGTCTTTTTTGAATCAGAGACAAGAGCCAGAAGTCCACCCAGAGCGACCTTGGCTTTCTGCACCTCTTGCTCTTGAGCTTGCAAAGTCCGGTAAACGTCGTGCAATGTCCATTTCTCCAGATCTTGATTCTCTTGGAGAGACATCGTCAGGTTTCCCCACTCTACGTTCAATCTTTTCAAGAAGAGCATGTTGTTCTCCTCTTGTGTTCTGATCACGTCACATTTGTGACACTTGTTGATCAGAGTGTTGAAGCGGTGATAAGTCTGTTCTAAAAACTCATCGGGAAGTGCCTAGAAGCTGTTGTACTCGTTGAGGCATTGAGCACGATGGTTTTTCTTCATCTTTATGCCTCCTTCCAACTGGTTTTCCAGTTGATCACATAAATCCTTGGCAGAGTCGCATGCATCAAGAGATTGAAAAATCTCGTTGGGAAGTGCCATGTTCAAAAGCCTTTTAGCTTTTTGATCCACCTCCACTATGCGTTTGTCTTCATCGTTCCAGTCACGACGAAGTTTGGGTACTCACCTAGCAGGTACCTCAACCGTATCACCAGCAGCAGGAATGCGAGGAATAATGGTGGTAGGGACATAGGGGCCATTCAAAAGAGACTCATAGAGTTCAAGATCAAGACCCTCATAAAAATTTATCATCCGAATTTTCCATTGGGGATATTCTTCCTTAATGAGAGTCGGAGGTTTGGTCAATGAACCAGCACTATACATGGAGTTCCATGATTGAGATGACATTTTTGAATAAAATGTTTTAAGAAGAAGATTGACGAGAAAGATGATCGACAGAAAAAAAATGATTTCAGATTACATAAAAGCAAACATTTTAAAACGAAGAAAAATTGGAGTGAAAATCCTCGTTAAAACGAATAATCAAAATAATTAAGAGTAGAATCCAGATGGATATCGATCGACTAATCAATGAATCTGATTAGCAGGCTCTGATACCTATTGTTGAACCCAGATACTCTTAATTTTTAGAAACACAATTTATGAAAGAAGAGAATGAAAACAAACAGTGTATCTCGAATGATTAATCGAAATATTCAAAGTATAAATAATAACAATTGAATGACTTGAATATGTCGAATGCTTTTATTGATAAATATGAAGAACAATCAATGCAAAACGTAATCTCACAAAATTTGCGTATAGTATAAGTCGGCTTTTTTCAGGTACTTTGAACCTGAGGAGGAAGCCTCCTTATATACTTCTAGGTCTAACAACTATGCTATAAAATAGGCTTGAAACTCTGAGCTGACTAGTCTGCATCCTTATCTTTGACTCCCTCGAAAAGCAGAGCAGACTTGGTCAAGCCGCCTCAAATTTGTTAGACGCTTGCGAGAATATCTGGGCTAGCATGTGTGCGTTCCATGGAGAGAGTGACCAGAAGCTCTGCTTGTAACATACAGAAGCTCTGCCTATACTATTCAGAGGTTCTGCATATGCAGAGGCTCTGTATGTACTATGCAGAGGCTCTGGGTTTTGGAGTTGTAGCTTTGTGTCAAGCGCTTATGCTTTTTGGCGCATAAGGCTTGATCGTTCATGGGAATAGAGCGCGGGCTCTGTATGAATTGAACCTTCACTCTTTGAGTAAGAGCTCTGGTTCTTAAACTTCTGTATGAGAGCTCTTAGACCAGACCGCTTCACTAGACTAAGTTCTATTGACTAGAGTAAGAGACTTCTTACTTACACTTTCACAAGTTGGAGTCTAACACGTTTGTTGAATACTCTGAAGGATTTGGATACTAAAGAATATCCAAGAAAGATTCATTCATCAGCTTTGGGATCGAATTTTCCAAGTTGGTCACAATTCTTGAGAATGAAACACGTGCAACCAAATATATGAATAAATCTTAGAGAAGGATTTCTGCTATGGAAGAGTTTATAAGCTGTTTTCTTGAATCTCTTAACGATCAACGACCGGTTTTGAGTGAAACAAGCAGTATTGACAGCTTCAGCCCAAAAATGAGTAAGAAGATGAGATTCGTTAAGCATTGATCGAGCAGCCTTAATGATTGTTCGATTTCTTCTTTTAGCGAACCCATTTTGTTGTGGAGTGCTCGTAGAAGAGAAGTTTTGAGAGATTCTCTTGTCCTCAAAGAAGCTATGCAGAGTACTGTTTTTGGATTCAGTTCTATGGTCACTTCTGATATATCGTACTTTAATATTGTTAAGTACTTATACCCTTTTGATGAATGAGATAATTTCTTCAGGTGCTTCACTTTTGGATTTGAGAAAGAAGACCCAAGTGTACCTGGAATACTCATTAACAATGACAAGTGTATATTTCTCCGCATCTATAGATTGTATGTTGACCTGACCGAAAAGATCCATGTACAATAGCTGAATGGAAAGTTCACTGAAGAGATTTACTTAGACTTGAAGCTAGCTTGTCTGTTTTCTTTTCTTACACTCTGAGCAAAGAGATTCCTTTGTAAAGGTGTGTTGAGGAAGACCAGTGACGAGATCATTTCGAGACAGCCCACTGAGTGTCTTGAAGTTGAGATGAGAAAGTTGTTTGTGCCATAGCTAGTTGATGTCTGACGAAGCTTTTGAGAGAAAACAACTGTTCTCAGTAAGAAGAGAATCCATGTTGATGATGCATACGTTATCTAGGAGAGAACCGGTTAGAGCAATCTTATCATCCTTGTCGAAGACGTAGCATGAATTCTTAGAAAATTTTACTGTGAAATCTTTATCACACAGCTGACTGATACCAAATGTCATTGGTTAATACACCAAAACCTTTGGTATATCCTTTTTCGTTTCCTCCAAAGGTTACGGAAGGGCCTCTTTCATCCTTGTAATCAATGAACAAGGATTTATCTCCAATCATATGTCTTGACCATCCACTATCGAGATACTAAATGCCTTTAACTTCTTGCACACAGAAACAGATTAAGATTGCTTTGGTACCCATTTCTCTTTGGGTCCAGTGGTGTTAGAGGCAACATCCACTGAAACTGAAGACTTAGAGTCAGCAACAGTCTTCAGTGAGCCTGAAGAAGAGGCTTTTGTGGTATTAGAAACAACAACCCCTGATGTTGAAGACTTAGAGTCAGTAGGTGTCTTCACTGAGCTTGAGGAAGAGGCTTTAGTGGTTTTCTTCACTATAGTTATTTTTACAACTTTAGTGGAAGATTTCACCTTGGTCGATTTCTCAGCCTTGGCTACTTTCTTTCCCTTGGTATAAGGACCAGCCTTAGCGGCAGAAGGACACTTCCTGGCAATATGTGTTATTTCAACACAGTGTCTACACCTCCTATAGCTGAAACCAGCTTTAGGGCCAGGAAGTACCAGAGGAACAGAAGAGGGACAAGCTCCAAGGATTCCCTTCTCGTTTGTTCTAGGAGGAACAACTGAGGATTTAGAGTCCTTAGATGAAACGTTCACCTTGAGCTTTGACTTGTCAGCCTTCTTGGGAACAGGATCTTTGACAATGGATTTACCTTTGTCTTTGCGAGCGTGAACTCAAAGGAGGTCCTTCAATATGATTCTCTGTGATAGAAGACTAAGAGGAAAAAGTGTCAGAAATAGAAGAGATGAAGGTGCCAAACTTCAGCATGGACCAGTCAGTGACAATGTCTTCCTAACCATAGGAGAAGCTTAGACAAGTCTTAATCTTGGCGGGAATCTGAGCGTTCATGTTCTCAGAGGCTTTGACAGAGGCTTGGTACCACCCTTCAATGGTAGCCTTCTCATCCTTGAGTTCAGCAATAGCTTGCTCATGCTTACCTATAGCCTGTTCAAGCTCGATAGTGATGGTCTGGTTTACAATGACCCGATCCTGAAGATCTTCCTCGATCTTGGTCAGCTCTTTGATCTTAGAATGACAAATCTTCAACTGTTCTTTAAGATCAATATTAAGCATTTCTGTTTTGGATTTGCCATTCAGAGCATTGTAAATATCAATCGTCAACGTATCTAACGTTGATAAGCTATTAGGGACAGAAGAAGAAGAAGATGGTTCATTCAGGGAACATACATGTGCAAGAGAGGATGATGAGGGATCACTGGATATTGATGTCTCAGAAGCTTCCTCATTGACATCCTTGGCCATTAAACAGAGATAGGCCGTATCTTCTTCATCTGAGGATGATTCATCAGAAGAATCATGTTCTTCAGCGACAAGACCTTTGCCCTTTTTGCTGAGAACTCTTTATCTTCTTATACTTCTCCTTCAGCTTCAGATATTTATCATCTTTGGACCTGAAGGAGGATGGGGTGTTTGAAGATGACGTCACAATCTTCTTTAACCTGCATGCACTCGCAATAGGATTTGACTTTGGCTTGTCCGAGATGGTTGAAGCCTTGCCAATAGGATTTGACTTTGGCTTGTCCGAGATTGTCAGCGAAGGAGATCTACGAAAGTTCCTTTTTCTTGCGAATGTTCTGAATGACTTGGTTAGAAGGGCCAATGACTCATAAAATTCTACAAGATCAGAATCTGACAAGTCCTCAGAGTTAGTGGGATCTAACTCCGTTAAAGAAACAGAAGAAACAAGAGGAATAGAAGAAGATGGGAGATCAGCTAAAGAATCTTCAGAAATCAAAGATAAAGGAGTGGTTTTCATTTCTCTATAATCTTTGATGAGATTCCTCTTCAGTTGACGAGACTGCTCATGATTAAGCAATATCCCATAAAGAGAACTTAGAGAGAGGAAGGACATATCATTGGACATTTTGAGACACATAGAATATGTATCCCAAGATTCTGGCAAACATTCTAGATACTTCATCAGAGTTTCAGAATTGGAATATTCCCTTCCAACAGTCCTCAAGTCGATAAGAAGATAATTAAATCGTTGATGTACTTCAAACAATGTTTCGTTCTTTCCACAGAGAAAGCTTTCGTATTGTCTTACTAGATTAATTTTCCTCGACTCTTGTACTTGAGAAGTACCTTCATATTGAACACGAAGAGTGTCCCACATGGATTTTGAGGTTTCTAAGCTTAATAACAGAATGATAAACCTTGTCAGGAAGAGACATGGCTATTATAGATCTCGCACGAGTATCTATAGCCACTTTCTTCTTGTCTTCATCACTCCATTGATGAGGGAGCTTTGGAATCTGCCGTTCAGGAATTGCGACAGTCGTAGCTGTTCTAGGAACAGCCGAAGATATAGCATATGGAACATAAGGTCCATTCTTTATATATTGTGGAATCTCAGGATCCACACCCTCCAAGAAGAGAGATATCCAATTTTTCCAGAGACTAAAGTTGTCTCTTATAAATCTGGGAGTTTTGGCAAGGGAGACATTATCGTGAAAGTTTGTGTTGGTGTTTTGTAAAGCCATTTGTAAAGCAGTAAATTATCTAGATAAATAGAAGAGATAATAAAACGTAGATAAAAAACTAAACAAGACGAGAAGAAAACACTGTTCTGATACCACTTGTTGGTCCCAGCCAGATCTACAAGAGTTTAGAGGCGAACAACTTGTAGAGGGGGGATGAAAACAAATGCAGAAACTTTCACTTTTAAAAATATATATTGATATAGAATGATCAATACATATTTTTACAGATTGTTTGTGAAAATAGAAAAGGTAAAGAAAACCTATCTAAAACAATCTAGAATTACACACAGACACACTTAGCAAATATAAGAAAGTTTCCGAATAAGATAAAGACAGAAAGAAGTTCTTCTTGGGTAAGAACTTTAGAATTAGAGAGAAATTCTAACTTGCTTGAAGATAAGCGTATGTGTTCTGTTGTAGTAGTGTAGTGTTGTAGTGCATGAGGAGAGTACTCAACTATTTATACATATTGCATTAAATGCAATTCAGAAGGGTTAGAACACATGTCATGCTTTTAGAGGAAAGCTTGTCCTTTGCAACAGTGAATAGTACTATTGTCTATTCATGAGTAGACATCCTTTCATGGAGTTGGTGGGCACTAGAGTCGACTAGTCGGCTCCATGCAGTACTATACTCTTGAAAGGGTATGGGTTTGTCTTTTGTGTGTGGAAGGACAAGACAAAAATAATCGTGCATGGCAAGCTTCATTTGATTACTGAATGTTGGAATAACGCTGGAGGTTTCTTCAGCATTCATTGAGACTTGTGAAGTCTTCACATGTATGTTAACTAGGTTGTAATCACTGAATACCGCTTCAGATCACGAATGCTCCAGTCACTATTTTTCAGTTTCAGTCTTCAACATTCACTAAAGGTTCTTGGGTATGAGTTTTGTCTTCTTGAAGTATCGCTGTCGCTGTAGGATTACAATACAAGCTTTACCGATCACTGAACAGATTCAGTGATGATCGTTGGAACTAAAAAGACATAAACATAATACTTCGAAACGTAAAAGAGATTATCATCAAATCAATGAGAGAGAAAATCAACAGTCACCTATAAATAGGTGACATGAGCCAGAATATTGATGTTGTTCATTCTAGTAGTCATTCCCATGAGAGTCGATTAGTGTGTTGAGAGATTTATATATTTCCAGTTCAACCAGAGGGGCTCTTGTTGTATCGACACTTAACGTCCAGAGCATATTTCGTCTAGAGGGGCTCTAGTCCTAAATCTAGAGGCTCTGGTTGCTCTTCTAGACTTAGTCGTTTTAGCATGGATCAGATCTTTGAATCTTTCATCCTTAGCCCGAATTTCTTTAATAAAAATTTTAGATTATTTAGGACATTTTGGTCCTAACATGTTGGGTACCCGTCGAGACCGGGTACCTGGTCCGCTAGGTACCGGAACCGATGGCTATCCGCTATTTTTCTAATAAAATTATTTTATATGTTTTTTATATTTAATAAACTAAAATTAAAATTATAATTTACGTTTTAGGGTTACACTTAGTCACTTGTTACTGCTACACTTGATCTCTCCTCCAAACCGAACACGCTTTCATTGTCTCTCCTCCAAATCCATTTCTGCACTCAATGTCCCCTCCAAAGGTAATGATTTCTGCACTCGATTTATCTTCAAAGGCAACGAAGTTTGGAGTCGATTTCTTCTCCATGTCTATTGTTTGTGTTTGTTTGTCGATTTCTTCAATGTTTCTTTTTTCTTATGGTTTTATTAGCTTTGTTTAATAGCATATATTCTTATGGTTTTATTAGGGTTAGTTTTCACAGTTTGTAGTATTTATTTCGTTACATTGGTGATTTTTAATAGACTAATAATCACTTTTTTATAGTATAAAATGATAAAAAGAAAAATAAAGAAATAGACAACGGGTACTTGGTACCAGAACCGGTGGTTACGGAACGGGTTCCCAAATATAAAGAACCAGTGTAACCGGTTCCGATTCCTTCATTCTAGGAACCGCCTGTTCTGGTTTCGAGACCAGTTTCGGTTCCAGGACCCATTCCATGAACTTTGGCCAGGTATCCGCCTTTGCTCACCCCTATATAGAGCTAAAAGTGAAAATTTGTTATCTTTATGTTCAACCCCCCTTCCACAAACACCTGTAATATAAGTCATTAACCCTCTAGGGACGAACAAGTGGTATCAAAACAGTTTATTTAAATTCATAAACAAGATATGTAATGACTTCAACTTCCCAGGATAATGAGTCCCTATCTTTCTTTCAATCCTCTAGATTCTCTATATCTTCTATCCGAGAGGCAAAACAATAAAATAAAATAAAAATATGGGCTATAAAACATCACTGGACATATTTCTCTACCTTATCTTCCAATAATGAAGAATGTGAAATAGCATTTATGTGCATGATGACTCAACTTTTGAGCATCGATTTTGTGAAGCCCCTCCGACACTGCTACCACTGTGCCTACTTCTAAACCTTCATCTTCTTCTACGAAGTTCTGAGCCATGCAGTAAGATACACAATGTTCATCATCCTTCTATAAACCTTTGGTAACTTTGCCAATGTCTTACCAAAGAAAATGGTAGACTCTCTAATGGCTCGGTTAGTTTCAACTGAGTAGCCTATATGATTGGACTGATGCATAATCTGTTGAGTCTCAGTCAACTGTGTGAACCAAGTTTCTTTGTGAACATTGGAGAAGGCCAGTACACTATTCTTGATTCTTATGATAAAAAGGTACTATCTGATATCCGAAAGGATATTGTCTATATGATTGACGTTGATTCATCGGGCACTGATGTCAATATCAGTTCGGACTCCACAGCAAAATGGAGTTGTTGAAAAGAGAAATTAAACACTATGTGAACTGCATGTTCCATGGCAGAAAAACAAATATCGATTTTCTTCATGAGTTCGTATGTGCATGTTATATTCTCAATGATCATGATCTATTGAGAATGTTCGATCTGAAATCCGATGAAGTCATCTCTATCGGATACTCTTTCTTCTCAAAACACTATTGGGTGTATGATTTGTGTTGTTAGTTTCTAGATGAATCTATTGATATTAGATTTGATGAATAAGGATCAATGCCTATAATATCATCTATGTGATGATCTTGTGTTTAACCAGTGGTTGGAATCTCACTCCTTTGATAACACAACCACAGTTGTTGAATTGTTAGTTTCTAGATGAATCTATTGATATTAGATTTGATGAATAAGGATCAATGCCTATAATACCATCTATGTGATGATCTTGTGTTTAATCAGTGGTTGGAATCTCACTCCTTTGATAACACAACCACAGTTGTTGAAATCTCACTCCTTCAAGAACACAACCATAGTTGTTGGAATCTCACTCCTTCAAGAACCAAACCCCAATCGATGACCTCACCTCACTAATAGTCTATTTTAACCCTCCGACGAATAATGAAGGCTCCTCTACTTCTCTTTCTCTTCCTTGAACTTCTAAATGGACAAGAGATCACCCAATAGAGAAAATTATCGGTGATCACCAAGCAGTTGTTCAAACTCAATGAGGTGTTGGTAGTATTTGTTTGTATGTCAATTTTATATTTCTCTTTTAGTCAAAAAGGATAGAAGAAGCACTTGATCTTACATAGGATACTCGTGCATGGTATGTCACTATTTCTATTTTTTTTTTAGATAATGGCTTCCCATGGTAAAATTGAAAACACCCTCTTTATTCGAAAAAACAAAGGTGATGTCAATCTTGTACAGATTCATGACACTTTTTTGGTGCGATTAATTTTCCTCCATTAATAAAAGTGGTTTTCAAAATTCATGAAAATCCATCTTAGAAAAGCATGATGGATGAACAAACATTTAATTAGGTTTATTGATGAAACATTATGAAAATGAGAGTTTTACAAACTATAATAATTATGTCAAATTTCTTATTGGAAATGTTTTAGAAAATTGTTTACCATAATAACACCAATTTCACTTCCCTTAAATTACATGCAGTTCTTCATGGTAAATCAATAAAAAATTTTGGGAGATGATTTATTCTCTTTTGCATTTAACAACTAGTCGGCCAAATATAACTTTTATCACATGTTTATCTAAAGGTTACCAAGTTATTTTGAAAAAATCTCATTTGAATGTTGCTAAAAGAACTTTTAAATATTGAAAAAATCCACCATCCTGAGTCTTTGGTATCCTAAGGACTCATAATTTAATCTGATTGGATATTTAGAATTTAACTATGCAAGTTGTCAAATAGATAGGGAATAGCACAACTGGAGATTGTCAACTGTTGAATGGAAAGATAGTCTGTTGGTCTCACAAATGCAACACTATATGTCCAACTTAACAGCTAAAGCTGAGATTGTTATCGATAGTTGTTATGCACAAGGTTTTTGAATGAAAAATCAATAAGTTGATTATGATCAGTTGTTTTCAGAAATTCCTATTTTCTGTGACAATTCATGTGCAATAGTTATCACCAACAATTCAGTCATTCACTCACGTACCAAGTACAGTGATATTCATTATTAGTTTATCAGAGACCATGTGATGAAAGGTGATGTTGAAATTCACTTTATTCCTACGAACTATCAACTAATTAATCTATTTACCAAGCCCCTCGATAAAGTTAAGTTTAATTTTCTGATTGGCAGGTTAGGAATGTTAAACGTTAACAATTAAATTTCTAAGCTTGCACCAGTTAATTTACCTTAGCTAGTCACACTTATAAATGGTTTATTGTTCTTGGTCAACAATTTAAAAGTAGTTTCGAAAGAATAATGTTTGCTCAACTTATCAATGTGCATCATTGATAAGTGTTAATTCATTCACCAAAAGAATTCATGAGTCCTATGTAAGTTTGTACCTATATGCTCTGATAAAAATATTATGTTTGAATAAGTCATCTATCCTGTTAGAGTTAAGTGGAATAAAAAGAAATTGATTTATTAATTAGACAGATATATATTTACAATCGCAGGGTCAGGTTCAGGGAAATACCGTAAAAAACTGATGAATACTCTAGTAACAGCTCATCTGGACGGTATGCACATGTGCATAACAGAAATTTATAACATGCACACGTGCATATACACATGTGTTTAATCCACACGTGCATAAAAATCAAAAAAATAGTTTCAGATACTCATATTCGCATGTACATACCGTTAAGAATAAATGGTCACTAGAATGTTCTTCAATTTTTCATTTTTATAGAATTTTCCCCTTGAACCTCCCTCTATAAGCGTATATCTTAAGATATTTTCTTTAAATTTTACTTAGATTGACTAACATGATTAACTCAAGATAAAGTAATAAAAGTAATAACAATTGTTGCTGTAATTTAATTAAAACAAATTTAAATATACAATTTAACAAATAAAACAAATTGAATAAATAAACAATTAAGTTGGATTTTGTTGGAAAATATTAACAAAATCATGTGCTAACCAGTGCTAGATGTAGATGCACATAATAGATCAATATGAACTGAAATTTGATTAAAATACAACATATTTTGTTTAATTGCTATTTTATATAATATGTTTTAAAATCTTTCATTTTAGAACCACGTATGTAAAATTTCAAACATTTAAATCGAAAAACGTTATATCAGATAAAAATAGAACTAAATTATTTTATATTTTATAAGGCTTGCTGCTCTTTTTGTAACGAGTTATGTGATTTTTCAATTATGTTTTAGGGTATTACATTTTAAGAGTAGCGATCAAATGAAAATCACCCTCATTTGTAAAAACCGTACAAACCATTCTCATACGTCGATTTCATTGTTTAATCTTATTAAAAATTTTCATGAAATTGTTTAATCTTGTGAAATTGTTTCATAGAATTAATTTGTTTCATATATGGTTATGAAATTGTTTCATATAATATGTAATGAAATTTTAATGAAACTGTTTCATGTATTTCTCTAAAATTAAAATAATGAAGATGATAATATCCATGATTAACACCATCCACAATAAAATGGTTAATCAACCTCTCATATTTACAAAAAAATGAACAAAATGGAAAATTATGATTGGTTGAATGAGGTTTTCACGGTTTTTACAAATTGAGTGGTTTTTATTTAAACGCTCCCCTACATTTTAATTATTAATGTATAACTAAATTTAAATTGTTCAACATTATAGAATAATCGTGTAATAGTAGAAAACATATGTGAGTATAGGAGATCTTCTTTTGAGAACTCATGAATTGTAATAATCTTGAGACCTAGTGCGTCATATGCTATTTCATATACTATTTCTTTCATCTAAGACCATGATTTAAAATATTGATTAACATATATTTGTTTCATAATGTGAATCTTTTAGCATTTTTGTGAAACAAAATTTACACATAGAAAAGTTTCACATTGTGAACTGAATACGTGTGAAGCAAACATATTGTGAAGCAAACATATTGTGAAACAAATATACGTTCATCAATACATTAAATATTAGCCTTAAATAAGAAAAATCATGTGAAGCAATACCTTCAGGTAAAAGTTCTCATAATTATTACAATATATAGAGTTGTCATTTGATTACACCGACGTATGTATATATATATTCGATATATAAATTAGTCGCAAGCCTTAACAAACAATGTGACTATGTGAGGCTTAATGTTATCTTTCTCGAAACCTTTTTTCCCCGAAGGAAAGGAAAGAAAAGTGAATGACAGTAAAACAACCTTTTTTTTGAAAAAAAAAACTGGGAGAAAAGAAAGGAAAGAGAAAAAAATAATGATGAGTTTCCTTCCAAGCCTTTCCTCCCATGTGGAAGGAAAAAAGAAGGAAAGAAATTAATTCCTTTTAGAAATTTATTAAAGTTACAAAAATTACTCAATCTTTCATTCTGGTTAATATATTTTCAAAATGTATATTTAGTAAAAATGACATCTCTCCTTTCCTTTCTCTTTCTTCAAGAACACAATTTTTTTTCTTTTCTTTCCTTCCCCTTTGAGAACACAAATAACAAAATTATTATTTTTTTCATTTCCTTCCTTCCATTTCTTTTCTTTTTTCCCCAAATTCAAGAACATTGCAGGGCAGTTTACCAAACACTTACCCTAGTAAAAGCACTTACCAAGCCACATTATCTTACCGGATGAATATTATAATGATCAAGAACCTTACATGTATGTGTGAAGGCAATGACCTAAGTCTTACTCGGTAAGTGATGGCAAGTAGCTCTTACCACGATTAGCGCTTACCAAGTAAGTTGTTGTATATGATGTTGTTTTGGTAAACTAAAATCTTACTCGATATGTAAATAATAATATTAAATTTTATTGGTAAACACGTACAAAATAAATGTTTGGTAGATGACCCCTTCGTAAATATTTGATCTCAGTATCACATGACACCTCACATGATTTTTAACATTGATACAAAATATGAAATTTGAGAGCGGGAAATTACCCAAAATGACCAATTTATACATGGTACACTAACAAAATGACTACTTTTCGGACTTTTTTCATAAAATGACTTAAAATATCGCCCTTAGAGTTGGCGGTAATTTTGTGATTTGAGATAGGGATGGGTCCGACATATATACCATTTGGGGGACAAAAATCTTAATTTTTTTGAGGATCTCATGCAAATCACCCCTACCCCATGCAAATCGCCCTGGGGGGAGGGGGATTTTGACTTGTATTTTGTTCTATAGCAAAGACATTATGTGATGCAACTTTTTGGTTGATTTGACAACTCAATGACGATGTGACTAGATATAGGGGCGATTTTCATTGGTATTTTGTCTTTTTTAGAACCAAATGTAGTATGTTTAACTCTTGTAGTATTCTATATAAAAATGTAGTAATCCAAACACTTCTACTCTTACAACCCTTAAACCCTTAACACAATCTACCATCACCACCCTTAACACAAATATTATTAAATCATGTCAAAGTGATAATGGTTCCGTTTATCTTCAAAGTGGCGGTTCATTCTAGAAGATAAATGGTTTTATATAGTATATGCCACTAGGAGCGCCTAAGTATAACATTTGTTTTCACCAATAACACATCCTGGTTTGGTTAAGCATTTTGCGAAAAAGTTAAGTTTACGTTGTCGTTTTATGTTATTTTATAAGAATCCTTTGAGGTGTAAGTTGTTTGAGCTAGGTGACGACAATGATATGGTGATGTTCCAAAATGTTGTTCATCAAAATATATCCCAATTTTGACACTCTTTGTTGTCGACGGTGGTGGTGATGGTGGAGATCCATTAAGTGTCGGAATCCATCAACCAAGTATGTTTTTCCCCGGCGGTAGTGGTGCAAACCTATACGGTCTTTCTGGAATCAATTAAACAGGTATTTTTTAGTCTGGTGTAAGTAGTGGAAATCCCTATGGTTCTATAGAAATCAATCAATGAGGTTATTTCTTCCCTGGTGGTAGTGGAGGAAATCCATATCTTGTTGTCGGAATAAATCAACCGAACAGTTTCCTCCTTGGTGGTAGTGGTGGAAATCCGTATTTTGCTGTCAGAATCAATCACACCGTTAGTTTATTTCCTAGTTGTAGTAGCACTCATACCTACAATGTTGCCGAAATAAATCAACATGTTGTTCCGTAATGAATGAACCTAATAATTTTCTTCATGTGTGGAAGACGCCGATAGCACAACAATGGTATCAAACCCAACTGATTGAGATTTTTGAACCGATAAATGATTTTGATCATGATAGTTTTCTGGTTCAAGATTTGAACCAGTCTTCGATACAGTCTCCAAACTAGTCCTTGAACCAGTCTCCGAAATAGTCAACATTGTGGGAGGTAAATAAGAATGAAGACGTTTCTGTGCATCAGAAATTTTGAATATACCCGAAGACAATAACTTAGATGATGAAGAAATCCATCTGGTAAGGAACAATTTTTAGGGTATGCCCGACCCAACACCTTGCCTTGTCATTGTTATCAAACCTAGAAGAAACCTTTCCTACCAACCTACATCACATGTAAAAGTTCTACAAACCATTGACTGGAAGGAAGCATTGAAGTCGGCATTGGGATTAAAATGCATTTATGAAATCTTCCAGATAAAGGTTAAAAAATCATTCAAACACTGCTAAGAGGCAGTGTTTCGCTCCTCATAGTGTGATTGGCATTTAATGGTTATTTCTATCAAAGATACAGTATGTTTCAGGTTTGGAAATTGCATGATGAACACATTTGTTCAAGGTCCCAAGTCCACCCAAACCACCGTAATATGAAGAAAAAGGTTTTGGGTCATACATTGGCAGCGAGTTTGAAAGACTGTAGGAAAGTCTACCATGGAAAAGAAATCATAGAAGATGTGAACCAACGGTTCAATACTAACATCTCCTACAACCAAGAATGGCGAGCAAATATGTATGCCTTACAACTATTGAGGGGGACTACTAAATCTTCGTTTAATCTACTCCCGGTTTATTGTCATAATCTGAAGATAAGGAATCTGGGGACTTGACTAAAATCGTCCTTGATGTTAGGATGATTCGTCATGTTGTTTGTCGCATTTGATTGTTTGGTAATAATTTTCATTATATTGTTTGAATTCATAATTCTATTTTATGGTTTGAAGTTTATATTTGTAACCTCATTCATCTAAAGATTCGCTTGTTCCTAGGACACATGTGACCGCTCCTTATAATGGACGGTGCCCATTTAAAGGGGTCATATGTGGGCTCCATGTTCTTAGCGGTCGACATGGATGGAAACAACCATATCGTACCTATCGCAATGGGAGTGGGGAAGAAGGAAAGTGTCCTGTCATGGACATAGTTTTTATATAAGTTAAGGCAATGTATCAGCGAAGTGCCAAATTTAACTTTCATAACCGATAAGGCTGATTCTATTGAGTTGGCCATTAGAACGGTATTCCCCAACGCGCATCATATACTTTGTTGTTGGCATTTGAGCCATAACTTGCGTCTAACTTCGAATAGAGACAAAATAAAAAAGTGGATTTTCTGAGAGGCATGCAAATCTTATACGGTGTCAGACTTTGAAGCTACAATGAATTTGATGCAGCACAATCTACCTAACGCCGCTCAATATCTTAAGAAAGTTGGTTACGCTACAAAGGCAATATCACACTTCCCTGGATTGTGGTATAGTGCAATGACTTCCAATAAATGTCGAGTCTGTCAACTCAGTAATGTTTGCACGTTACTTACCGATAACAATGTTAGTTGAACTTTATCGGGTAACATTGCAACAACAATATTCGGCATAATGGAGGTAAATTTATATTCAAAACTTTATTTTAAATTATATAACATAGGCTAAGGTTGGAGCGCAAATGATAAATGTAGTCACACCTTGGGCGGAGGCAAAAATAGAAAAGAGAATCCATAGGAGTGCAACATGGAGGTATTTCTCATTAGCGGGTTGTTGTTTGAAGTTAATGATATGTATAAGAAAGAAAAGTGTGATTTGCATGCTAAGATTTGTACATGCGTGCAATGACAACTTTTTGGTATACCTTGCGGTCATGTAATATCGGTTGCTCGAAGTTTAGATATTCAAGACTGTAGTTGATTTTGTTCGGTCTGGTTCAACTCTGTTCTTATCGGGCAACATACAAGGAGGAAGAAAATCCTCATCCACCAGAAGTTGAATATGTGTTGTCCAAAGAACTTATGACCGTCCTACTGCCTCCCATGGACATTCAAAACTCTGGCAGACCACGAAACAGCGACCGTATACGAGGAACAGATAGTGAAAACTTACACTCGATGCCACTAGAATGGACATTTTTGTTATAACAAGTCCAATGCAGGCTCCTAGACCGATGCACGAAACTCCAAGTAGTCATAGAAAAGCTGTTAGTCGAACAACCGATTATGGTCTGTCTCAACCAATACTACACAAGACTATGTATTTGATACTTACGATTTAAGTAAGTAAATGTGTTTTTTTTCAAAATGTTTGTTGTTTAAATACATAAACATTACCATAAGAACATCAATGAAAGCAACAACATTAGTGTAAGACGTGTGTAAAAACATAACATACACGCTAATTCCCCTCCAGATAAAGTTGTTTACAAGATTCAGTCCAGTACTGCTTTTCATTGATCATTTCCTGCATCATGGGGTACTCTTTGGCTATATCCTTCACATTTTTTTCCTCAGCTCAAATCTCTTTTTGCAACTGCTTTATAGTCTTCTTCTTCTCTTTGATCAGGTCCTCCATTTTACTTTGCCTCTCCCTGTTACTCCACCCTTAATCACTGATCTCCTTGATGTTTGATGATGATGGGTTTCCAACCATTTCTTGTAGGAAATAGACAAGTAATTGTAGAAGATTGAATATGGTCGGTATGAAAGTTGTATTTTTGGTTTCATGAGGCATCATATTTATACACATACACATGGTAAAAGATTATCCCCTATGGTAAAAAGTCTCCCCTTATAGTCAGAAATCGCCCACCTACTCCTAGAGTTTTTCTAGTGTAGTAAAATATTGATGTGAAGTTTTCATAGACTTGTTAAATCATGTCTCAAAAGATTCATCTTAAAAGCTTACAAGATTCGTCTAGAAAGCCTGACCTCCCCCCCCCCATGGTAAAAAATCGCCCCCTATGGTCAGAACTCGCCCATCTACCCCTAGAGTTGTCATAGGTTCATTTGAAAACCCTACAAGATTCGTCTGAATAGCCTACAGGATCCGTCTAAAAATCCTGACCTCGGCCATCTACCCCTAAAGTTGTCATAGTGTTGTCAAATCATGTCATAAGTGCGTACAAGGACCATTGTGTAAATTACTATAGTTTCAATGACCAATGTGTTGATTTATTATTCTATATCCTTCCTTATTTAATGGAAGAGGTTGAAAGATTTATTACTTGTTATTCTTCCCTATTTTCTCTATAACAATGGATGGAAGCTTTTCCAGTTCTGTTTTAAACTTCCAACAACGAACGAGGAGTGGGAGAGGCTGGGAAATGAATGGAAGAAAAGTCAACTTCCACTGATAATGCCTGATTATTTGAAGTCGGATGTCGAGGAATGGGAACTCAAAATCCCTATACTACTTCAAAAGCATGTGGAGCTTCATGTGAAAAAGGAAGAGATTGAAGAGGAGATGAACGAGAGGAAGAGATGGATTGTTGATGCAAAACAATAGATTAAGCATAAGCAGAATTGGATTGTTGATACAAGAAAACAAATTAAACATAATTTTTTTTTTGAATGATGATGCATGGTTTGAACTTGCAATTGGGGAGACTGAAAGAAACTTTATGTACAATGAAGAGGACATTGAAAAATACACGAGATGGATAGAAGGAACTAAAGCACTCTATCTTCATGATAAAATGTAGTTGTATTCGGATTAATTATTGTGGTTAATATTTCTAACTTGAAATTTTATAATTTATCGCTTTTAGTTCCTAACTTGTAATTTATCGTTTTTAATTTGTAACTTTTTGTAATTTATTGCAATCTCATCCATATCCACATCCACAACCTTATTGACCTCCATATTGCATATAAATACTCAACTCTACACTATTAAAAACCATAGAAAACAGATTAGGGACTTCATTTAGGCAAAAGTTTTACATACCGGCTTAGATGATATTCCAAAATATTCGTGTCTGGAATTTCAGGTGTTTATCTCAATCTCTTCCAACTACTACGACCGAGTTATATGGTTGGTGTGTATATTTTTTTGGCTCTTAATTATGTTAAATCTTGTTTAAGGCTAATCTTGTTGTTAGCTCTCATTTCCTTAAATGTAAAAGTATAGAAAAAGTAAACTGTGAGTATTGACAGAAGATGATCTGTCACAGAAGACCACAGAGGACCAACAGCAGAAGATGCTCAAGCGTTCAAGCCTCAAGTGACAGAACCTCTATCGTGTCTCACAGAGGTTCTGTAAACTGGTCCTCTGCAAAGACATTGCTACAAGTCAAAGACGACAGAACCTCTGTCATGTCTCACAGAGGTTCTGTAAACTGGTCCTCTGCAAAGACATTGCTACAAGTCAAAGACGACAGAACCTCTGTCATGTCTCACAGAGGTTCTGCAGCATGTCTTCTGTATAGATCTTCTTTAGCTGTTTTACTTATGTTTATTAGCTGCTCGTGCTTATCACGTGTTCTTGTCTGTAATCTGTTTTGATCGAACGGCTTAGATTAATTTACTTTTAGGTCGTGTCAGGAAACGATTACTTGCTTGTATAAATAGCAGCGTAGGCCCTTGTATTTCAGTGTGCTTCCAGTATTGTAATTGTCAATATTTTCATCAACTGAAAATCATTTGAAGCCTTCTCTTGTGTTCTTCAATCGTCTTCCCTGTGTTGTTTATTGATCCTTACTTTGGTTGATTATTATTATTTCCGCTGCATTTTCACTGTTAAACAGATCATCCAAGTAAGTAATTTTTACCAAGAATCTGAGTTAATCGATCCTAACAATTGGTATCAGAGCT
>NC_037532.1:18454567-18456334 GCF_001531365.2 Cynara cardunculus var. scolymus
AAGTAATATTACACTTCTCATGCTCCAACTGCCTTAACTCATCCACCTTGTTTTTCAAWTTTTTTTGAACCTCGGCAATCTTTTCCTTTGAAGATTTTTCTAAATTTACGAACTTAGCTTGAGCCTCTTCAAACATTTTAAAAAATCTGTTTCTTTCCTCTGTGAGCAGAATGACTTCTTTTTCACAGAGAGAAAGTTTTTCTTTTAGATTGAAATGCTCCAAGTGACATGAATCGAGGTTATCAATGATCTCTGTGTAAATATCAAGTGATTGAGAAGAATAAGAAGTAGAAACCTGTTGGTCATTTCTTTCAGAGGAGTCTGAGTTGATGTCTGCCATCCCACAGAAGAGCTTGTCCTCTGTGTCCGAGTCTTCCCAAGCAAGAAGACCCTTCTGTTCATCTTCATCAGAGGACTCATCTGTTACTAGCTCACTTGATTGAGCTAGCAGAGACTTCTGCTGGTAGTAGTCAGCCTTTTTTTTGTACAAGGCTGCATCTTTAGGACCCCTCTGTGCCGCCCTTGGCTCTTTTGACCAGCAATCTGCAGCAAAGTGGTCTGGCTTGCCACATTTAAAGCAACCATCTTTTGGTTCTTCCTTCCTCTGCTCTTCTACCTTCTGCGAAGGCTTCTGCTCCTTCTCTCTTGACTCAGATCTATCACCCTCTGTAAAGTTTCTTCTGTTGAAACTTTTATACTCCTTCCTCTCTCCACCCTTTCTGAATTCTCTGGTGATCAAGGCCAGAGTTTTCATCATCTCCTTCATTGAGACTTCTTCATCAGAACTTTCATCACTTTCTGCTATCAGTACCTTCTTCTTCTTCTTCTTCTTCTTTTTCTTCTTCTTCTCCTTCTCTTCCTTCTATGCTCCTTTCCCCTTCCTAGAACTGCCGTCCTCTGCAACCAGAGCAAGTGGACCACCATAGTTTTTTTTCATTTGCATAACTTGAGGCTCTTGGCTTTTAAGAGAACCACATAGGTCAGCTAGAGTCCACATTTCCAAATCTAAGGTGGCCTTCATGGACATGGTTAGGTGCATCCATTTAACTCCAAGGCTCTTCAAGAATAAAGAGTTGTTGTCCTCTGCGGTTCTCATGMCTCCATACCTCTTGCAGTTGCTTATCAAGCTGTTCAATCTAGATTATGTGTCCGACAGGGATTCACCCTCTTTHGCCTTGAAGCTGTGGTATTCGTCAATGCAAATTGCTCGATTATTTTTGAGTGTTTTCTTACCTCCTTCAATCTGTTTTTCTAATTTTGCCCAAATGTCCATGGACAATTGACAATGATCGATACATTTGAAGATTTGGTGAGGTATTGCCATGATTAACAGTCGTTTGCACTTGCTRCCCAATTCAACCATTATTTTGTCTTCGTCACTCCAGTTTGCAGCAGGTCTTGGTTCATAATGTTCAGGAATTTCTGGGGTTGTGCCAGTAGCAGGAACTCTTGGGATTAAGTTCATTGGCACATAAGGAGGGTTATAAAGAAATTCACATATCCTTGGGTGAATTCCTTCCAAAAAATTAACCATTCGCACCTTCCATTTTGGATACTCCTCACGGATGAGTATGGGAGGTTTTGATTGAGAACCAGTGCTCATGAATGAGGTATTGGCCAGATTTGCCATTGAAAGAAGAAGAAAAATAAGAATAAGATGAAACTGATAAAATAGAGTAAAACAAGGTAACCTGAAGAAGAAGACTGGTGTTCTAGAACAAAAGCAGATTAATACCAAGAACAGAATTAATCAAATAAGAATTCGAT
>NC_037532.1:18456574-18469593 GCF_001531365.2 Cynara cardunculus var. scolymus
AAGAATCAAGAACACACAGTATATGAGAATGATGAACACGAGAGAATAGCTTCAAAGGTTTTTCAATTGATTGAAAAATAAGACGATTACAATACAGGAAGCACACTGAATTACAAAGACCTAGCTGCTATTTATACTAGTTCCTAACGGCTTTTCTAACATGACCTAGACGTGTGAAACGATCTAGGCCGTCCAAATAAAGTCGATTACATACATAGTCACGTGAGAAGCACGTGCAGCTAACTACCTAAGTAAAACAACAAGAAGAGGTTCTCCACAGAAGATGAACCACAGACCCTCTGTGAGCCATCCCACAGGCTCTGCTGTATATGACTTGTAAGCTCTTGATAACAGATGACCATTTTCCAGAACCTCTGTGAGAGACAACAGAGGTTCTGTCAATCTTGACTTGTACGATCAAACAGCTTCTATTGCTGGTCCTCTGTTGTCTTCTGTGGAAGAAACCCTTCTGTCAACACTTGCAGAAATCTTTTTCATACTTTTACATTAACCAAATATTGGAGCTAACAGGACGCAAATATTTTTGTCATGGAACCAGAGGCGCACTGGTTGGTCATGACTCTTTAGATTGGGAACCAGATGTCTCTGGTTGAGTGTGATGACCAAGTTCATCGATGAAATGTTGGGTTGTATGAATAATGAGCCTTGG
This sequence comes from Cynara cardunculus var. scolymus, assembly GCF_001531365.2. Taxonomy (NCBI): domain Eukaryota; kingdom Viridiplantae; phylum Streptophyta; class Magnoliopsida; order Asterales; family Asteraceae; genus Cynara; species Cynara cardunculus. Next base: position 18,457,245 of record NC_037532.1, read on the forward strand.
ATAGATAAACCAGTGGCTCTGGTTAAGCATAGACAACCCTATATGTAGGACCAGAGGGGCTCTGGTTGAATGCAATATTTTATTCATCATTTATATAACATTTTTGGTGTCCAGAGGCTCTAGATAGTGGAACCAGAGGCTCTGGGTTGGAAAATGCATATTTTGCAATGGAGATTGGTATGATGAATGAGAAAACTCCCCCTCAGAAGATGCATAGGGATGAGATTTGAGTTTAAAACTCCCCCTAGAATTAATAAGGAGGTTAAATTTGATGACCAGAGGCTCTAGTCTATGCAACCAGAGGCTCTGGTTGTGAAAGATGATGAAATTTTTTATGGAATATGGTTAAGTTTATGTGAATGGTTATGAAAAAGATGGGTCTTTGGGACCAGAGGGCTCTGGTTCCAAAGACAACAAATCTAGAGGCTCTGATTGCAAAGGCGATGCAACCAAATATGAAATTTTGGTTAAGTGCATGTAAATGTGTGTAAAAAGGATGGGCCTTTGAGACCAGAGGGCTCTGGTTCCAAAGACTTTGAATCCAGAGGCTCTGGTCTTTAGAACCAGAGGCTCTGGTTGAGAAATAGGTACTTACTGAAAAAAATCACAAAGTATTGGCTTTGGACCAGAGGGGCTCTGGTTCCAAAGACAACAAATCCAAAGGCTCTGGTCTATACAACCAGAGGGCTCTGGTTTAGAAGGGGATACTTGGTGAAAAAAAAAAATAACAAGTATTTGCTTTGGACCAGAGGGGCTCTGGTTCCAAAGGCGATGAAAACTTTTAGCCAAAATTTAAGCAAGTGTTTCTAAATGACCAGAGGCTCTGGTCTTTATAACTAGAGGCTCTGGTTTTTATGGCCATAATGATATTTATCACTTATAGGCATAACCATGAAATATTGAGGATCTCTGGTTTCAAACTAATGATTGTCGTTAAGTGGTGATATTCAGCATACCCATCTTGCTTACAAGGAATAAAAATCTTCTCTCATCAAGTGCTTTTGTGAAAATGTCAACAAGTTGAATCTCAGTAGGAACAAAGTACATCTCTATATTACCTTTTCCAACATTGTCTTTCAGAAAGTGGTACTTTACATCGATGTGCTTGGTCTTGGAATGCTGCATAGGATTTGCAGTGATGGCTATTGCACTCTTGGAGTCACAGAGGATTGGCATTTTTTCATATTGAAAGCCATAGTCTTTAAGCTGAGTCTTCATCCAGAGAACTTGTGAACAACAACAAGCAGCAGCAACATATTCTGCTTATGCTGTTGAAGTTGAAACGCAATTTTGTTTTCTGGATATCCAGCTTACCAGCATGTCCCCCAAGAGTCGACAGCTTCCAGATGTACTCTTTCTATCAAGCTTGCAACCAACATGATCTGCATCTGTATAAGCTATTAGATCAAAGCCAGAGTTCTTAGGATACCAGAGACCCAATGAAGGGGTTCCCTTAAGGTATCTAAAGATCCACTTGACCGCAGAGAGATGAGATTCTTTAGGATTGGATTGATACTTTGCACAAAGACATGTAGCAAACATAATAACTGGTCTACTAGCAGTTAGAAACAACAGTGATCCATTATGCCTTTGTAGGTTGTTACATCCATTTGCCTGATGGATCAGTGTGATAACCGGATTTTGGTTATTATGCAAGGTATTTATTATATGAATTAATTGTTTATGTGAATACATGCTTACAGGGGTTAAAATATGTAAGTATGTGTATTTTATGCATAGGGGTACAAGCATAATATGTGGGTATATATATATATATATGTGTATGAGTGTGTGTGTGTGTGTGTGTGTGTCTGTGATATGTATATATGTATATGTATGCATCAATATGCATGTATGTATGTATGGAAGGTTTGGCTGGTTTAGCCGACTTTCCAAACTTGGAAAGTATATATATGGTGGTTTGGGAGGAGGCATACTTTTCTTACCTCTTTGTGATTTTAGAAATTTTGTGAGAAAAGTTATCCGGAGATCAAGTGGAATCAATTAGTTTTCATCTTCTTCAAAATCAGAGTTTTTGTATAAAAGGTGAGTGATTTCTAAACTCTTTTTGCATAAAATTTGTTACTGGTTTTATTTGAATGTTGCTTATTATTGGAAAGAAATCAGTTATTCAATTAAGATTTTTATTCGGACAAGGGGTGACCGGATTAAATCTAAACCGGACAAAGCTTGTCCGAATTACTCTTAAACCGGATAGGAGGTGTCCGATTTATTTATAAATCGCCTAAGTGTTGTGCGATTTAGGGTGTTAGTGAGAATTTTGAACTATGTAAATCGGACAAAGGTTTTGAACGGAGAAGTATGAATACGACCAAGCATTGTGCGGTTTAGCCTTAAATCGCTTAAGGGTCGTGCGGATTAGTTATAAATCGATCATGTATTGAGCGGTTAACCTTAAATCACTTAAGGGTCATGCAGATTAGTTATAAACCGATCACGTATTGTGTGGTTTAGCCATAAATCGCTTAAGGATCATGTGGATTAGTTATAACCGATCATGTATTGAGCGGTATAGCCTTAAATAGCTTAAGGGTCGTGCGGATTAGTTATAAACCGATCACGTATTGAGCGGTTTAGTCTTAAACCGATCATGTGTTGTCTAAATTGTTTTAAACCGGACATTAGTGATGCGATTTAGTCTTAAATCGACCAAGTGTTGTCCGGATTCGTATATCGGACAAGAAGAGTTAGTGTTGTCCGGATTATGTACCTGGATAACTTATCCGGGTGACCTATATTTGATAATTTTAAAATGTTGAATATCTTAGACATTTATATAATTTAAAAATGTCTATTATTGGGTTTAATTATGGATTTATAAAAGGGGTATTTTATATCTTTATAAATAAAAAGATACGTTCCTACCAAGCGTGGTGACGTAAGTCTGTTTTGGTATGGATCTGGATTTGGGAAAATGTTTCTACCAAGCGTGGTGATGTAAGTCTGTTTTGGTATGAAACTATATTTTGGGAAACCTTCCTACCAAGCGTGGTGACGTAAGTCTGTTTTGGTATGAAACTATATTTTGGGAAACCTTCCTACCAAGCGTGGTGACGTAAGTCTATTTTGGTATGGAATTGGATTTTTGTATACCGTTTCTACCAAGCGTGGTGACGTAAGTCTGTTTTGGTATGAAACTTATTTTAAGTAGTAATTCCCCAGACATGGTGACTTTTTTCTGTTTTGGTTGGAATTGGGAATGGTACTTTCAGACTTGTAAGTAGCGCTGTTTTGATAAAGGAATAAGGGTGGCATATCAAGGAGAGGTGTACTTGGAATAAGGGAGGCATTGTCATAAGTGGATAATATTATAACTCTTATTATTATTACTAATTGGATTTAATAAATTTGAATCATCATTTCTTTGTGACCTGATGAATTAGAGATATTATTCCTATTAGAAACAATAATTTAGATGTTATTGAGAAAGGGAAAATGGTTTGTCATAAAAGACAAGTATTGTCTTAAATCTTTCCGTTAAATATTTACAAAGGAATGGTCTAATGATTCAAAGAATCTTTGGTTACAATATTTGTTTCATATTGAGAACGTTGGATCATTAAGCAGATGTATTTTATTAATAGAACTGAGGTTCTTAAGTTTATCGTTTTATACATGTCACTAAGGACTGCATTAGTTGATGGTATTGCAAATATTTTTGAGCAAAGTTACTTTATTATATTTTGGTGTTCATCACCCTGCATTTGCAAGGAAGGGATTTACTCATTAGACTCTTCTGGTCTAACCCTCATTTTCTGTTTTAAAATTATGCAATGTAGGAATGGCGGGGTGCAGGAATATTAAAGGGAAAGGGAAAATGTGATTATTTTCCTAACCTGTTATCTGCTTTCGAAGATCTGCTTAAGATTGCTTATTTTAAAGATACATATTGTATTACATGTATTAAGTACATGATTTGTTTTTGAAATTTTCATATGTAGATTTTGTACATATAGGAATCCTTGTACTAGTGGGACCTTATGATGTAAACTATATTTCTATGTAATGAAATATGTGTTATATACAAATGTGGTGTTTGGGAGTGTTACAGAAGTGGTATCAGAGCCTTAGTTTAAGAGATTTAGGTATTCAAAGCATGATGCCTAGACTTAAACTGTTATTTGCATGTTAAGAGTCCCGGACATAATTATTATCACTGGGAATAAAATATAATGGGTTAAAGAGGGCAGTATGTATGGTGAATTCGAATTACAAATGGCCAATGTAATTATGAATTTACAGGTACATACCTATACTCAGATACCATATTATATTTGGGAATATGAATACGTGATATTTAATACTAAAATATCTACAGATGTCTAGTCGATTGCGAAGATCGGAGAGAACTGCTGGCCCTGCACCTGAAGAAAGGGAGGAATCTCCCGTTAATCCACCAACCTATGCTTCAAGGAGTAGAGGTCGTGGAAGGGGTAGGGGTAGAGGTCGAAGGAGGAGTCAGATTCCTAAGAAGAGTCAGGTCGAGATTCCCCCTGATCAAGGGGAATCTATTTCTAGGAATGTTCATCAAGAACAGAGGCAACAACCTGAATTTATAACAAGAGATGTTTTGGCAGAAGAAATGGGGAAACTGAGAGAAACCCTTATATCCATTATGAGACTGCCAGCTAGAATAGAAACCGAGCGAGTTGGAATTAATCCTCCAGCTCCTTCAGCAGGTAACATTAACCGGGGAGGAGATATAAAAATGTTTCTGACATGTAAACCTCCAACCTTTTTAGGAGAAAGAGATCGAGTTAAAGCAATGTGCTGGATAAAAGAGATTGAATCAGTATTCAATACTAGTAGGTGTTCTGAAGAAGATAAGGTTAGATTTGCAGTATCTATGCTCAAATCAAATGCCTTATATTGGTGGGATGTGGACTCCTCGGCACAACCAAATATACTGCAAACCATGTATTGGGAAGAATTTATGAATAAATTCAAAACACAATTCGTCCTACGACTGCAGTAAGACAGATGGAAGAAGATTTCCTTAAGCTGGAGCAAGGGAGTAGATATGTGCGGGATTATACCGAGAAATTTATTGAGTTTTCCCGTTTTGCTGAACATTATGTTTCTTCAGAGTCTAGAAAGGTGGAAAGGTATATTTGGGGATTGAAACCCTCTATCCGGGAATTCGTGATTGCAATGAACCCTGAAACTTTCTCTTTAGCCGTGAATGCTGCCGAAGTTACTGAAAGAAACAAAAATCGGCAAGGTGAAGAGAATTTTGTGAGAAAAGAAAGTGGGAAGAGTCTTCAGTCAGTTATCGAAGACCCAAGTTTATTAAATCAGATAACCGTAATCCTCAACCGCCACCTGTTAGAATCTACCAGCAATGTCAACAGGTGCCTCAGGAAAATTGTCCGTCTGAACCAAAGAGATGTTATCGTTGTGGGGAGGCAGGGCATATGTCAAGGGACTGCACTACACCCAAAAGATGTTTTCAGTGCAATTCACTTGACCATATCCGACCGAATTGTCCACAGTTAAGAGCTCCTCGTTTGACAATGGGAGGAAATGCTCCCAGTAATCGTGGAAGGCCTAGTGCACCGAGGGGAGGCCAGAGTGGAGCCAGAGGAAGATCGTTTCAAATGACAAAGAATGATGCAGAAGCAACCCCAGATGTGGTAATAGGTACCTTTCTTCTGAATTCTATACGTGCTAAGGTGTTGTTTGATTCTGGTGCAAACTTTTCGTTTGTATCACCATCATTTGCTCAATCTGCATGCTTGAATTATGTGTTCCTTGATGACGAATTGGTAGTTGACACTGCTAATAGTTAAAAGTCTGTTACTAGAGTATTCAATAATTGTATTATTGCTATTGAGGGGTATGAGTAATCGATTCGACTGTTTCCAATGCCAATGAAAGAGTTTGATATAGTGGTGGGTTTGGATTGGTTGGTAGAGCATCAGGCCAGTATTATTTGTAATAAGAAGATGATTAGAATTACTCTGCCAGATCAAGGAACAATTATTATTTATGGTGATCGTCAGGATCATCATACTAGTTTATTATATGTGTTAAAGGCTCGGAAGTCTATTCAGAAGGGATGTCAGGGGTGTTTAGCATATGTTATTAATACAAAGAAAGAGAAAAGAAAAGAGGAATTGATTCCAATTGTTAATGAATGCCCAGAAGTCTTTCCAGAGGATTTGTCTAGGTTACCGCCAGATCGAGTCATCGAATTTTGAATTGATCTTATACCTGGAGCAGCACCAGTAGCTAAGGCACCATATAGATTGGCTCCTTCGGAATTGAAAGAGTTGGTTACTCAGTTGAAGGATCTGACTGATAAAGGATTCATTAGACCCAGCACTTCACCTTGGGATGCTCCGGTCTTATTTGTCAAAAAGAAAGATGGATCTATGCGAATGTGTATAGACTATCGAGAATTGAATAAATTAACCATCAAGAACAAGTATCCTCTGCCAAGGATTGATGACTTGTTTGATCAACTGGTAGGAGCAAGTTATTTCTGCAAAATCGATTTAAGGTCGGGGTATCATCAGCTTAAAGTCAGGGAGGAAGACGTTGCTACAACAGCTTTTTAAACCAGGTATGGGCATCAAGAATTTCTAGTTATGTCATTCGGCTTAACTAATGCACCTGCAGCTTTTATGGATTTGATGAATAGGGTATGTAAGGAATATCTTGATAAATTTGTTATTGTATTTATCGATGATATTCTTATATACTCTAAAACTGAAGAAGAGCACGCGGAACATCTTTGCCTGATACTGGAATTGTTGAAAAGAGAAAAGTTGTATGCCAAGTTCTCTAAATGTGAGTTCTGGTTAATGGAAGTCCAATTCCTGGGTCACGTTATCTCAGAAGCAGGGGTGAAGGTAGATCCAGCTAAAATAGAAGCAGTTGAAAAATGGGAAACTCCAAAGACTCCTTCTGAAGTCCGAAGCTTTTTGGGACTGGCAGGCTACTACCAAAAGTTCATTCAGGACTTTTCTAAGATAGCCGTGCCATTAACCAAATTGACTTGGAAGAATATTAAGTTTCATTGGGAAAAAGAACAGCAATAAGCTTTCCAACTATTGAAGGATCACCTTTGTAGTGCACCGGCGTTAACCCTACCTGATGGATCCAAAAATTTTGTGGTATACAGTGATGCTTCAAAGTTAGGGTTGGGATGTGTTTTGATGCAGAGAGGAAATGTGATTTCTTATGCGTCACGACAATTGAAGGATCATGAGAAGCAGTATCTGACTCATGATATGGAGTTAGCCGCGGTGGTATTCGCTCTAAAAATCTGGAGGCATTATCTTCTGGGAACAAAGTACCAGATTTATACAGATCACAAGAGTCTACAGCATATGTTCAACCACAAAGATTTAAATATGCGACAGCGTCGGTGGATTGAACTTGTTAATGATTATGATTGTGAAATCCTTTACCACCCAGGAAAAGCCAACGTGGTAGCTGACGCTTTAAGTAGAAAAGAAAGGAGCAGGACTATTAAAACTGTGGCAATGAGAATAAGTTTAGTCCCTGATATCCATAAAGAAATTCTGAGATGTCAGAAGGAAGATATGAAAGAAGATCTTATCAAGTCGGAAAGATTGGGTAAGATGATTTCAACCTTGGAACCAAACGACAAAGGGATTATGTGTTTTCAAGGGCGAATTTAGGTACCAAGTTTTGGGGATATCCGGAAAGTAATTTTGAATGAAAGTCATAAGTCCCAATACTCTATTCATCCAGGTACCAATAAGATGTATCGAGATCTAAAATCTTTTTATTGGTGGCCCGGATTGAAGAAAGATATCGCTAGATACGTGGAACAATGTTTAACATGTTTATAGGTTAAGATCGAACATCAGAAACCGTATGAAAGTCTTCAATCTTTGGAGATTCCTGTAATGAAGTGGGATCATATTACAATGGATTTTGTCATGAAATTACCTCGAACTCCAAAGGGATATGATGCGTTCTAGGTAATTGTTGATCGCCTGTCTAAATCTGCGCATTTTCTACCTATAACAGAGGGATACTCTCTAGAAAGGTTGGTACAGATTTATATTAAATAGATTGTAACCAGACACGATGTTTCACTGTCTATTGTTTCTGATAGAGATAGCCATTTCACCTCAAAGTTTTGGGAAAGTTTACAGAAAGCTCTGGGGTTTGAAATTCGGTTAAGTACAGCCTATCATCCGCAAACAGACGGGAAAAGTGAAATAACTATCCAGACTCTTGAAGATATGTTGAGAAGCTGTATCGTCGACTTTGGGGGATCATGGGAAGATCATTTGCCACTAATAGAGTTTGCGTATAACAACAATTATCATTCCAGCATCCAAGCGGCACCATATGAAGTATTGTATGGACGTAAATGTTGAACGCCGTTGTGTTGGAACGAGGTAGGTGAAAGGCAGTTGACGGGTCCTGAAATTTTTCAAGAAACTTCAGACAAGATTGAACAGATTCGTGAAAGAATCAAAACAGCATAAGATCGCTAGAAAAGTTATGCTGATAATCGCTGAAAGCCGATTGAATTTTGTGTAGGTGATTTTGTAATGTTGAAAGTTTCGCCATGGAAGGGTGTCATCAGATTTGGGAAGAAGGGTAAGCTCAGTCCGAGGTATGTTGGGCCGTTTAGAATAAGTAAACGAATTGGGTCAGTGGCGTATCAGTTAGAACTACCAGAAGAACTAAGTCTGATTCACAACACTTTCCATGTATCAACTTTGAGGAAATGTGCTGATTCGAGTCTCGCTGTACCATTACCAAAGGTCAAACTAGACAGTAAACTGAACTTTGTGGAAACACCAAAAGCCATATTGACCGAAAGATCAGGGTGTTGAGAAACAAAGAAATTAATATTGTTAAGGTTCAGTGGAAGTTTCACAAAGGACCAGAAGCGACTTGGGAAGGAATCAGAATTGAGAGCAAATTATCCATGGCTCTTCGATTAAAGGAATTATGGGACGGGATTCTTTTAAAGGGGTGGATAATGTGATAACCGGATTCTGGTTATTACCCAAGGTATTTATTATGTGAATTAATTGTTTATGTGAATACATGCTTACATGGGTTAAAATACGTAAGTATGTGTATTTTATGCATAAGGGTACATGCATAATATGTGGGTATATATATGTATATGAGTGTGTGTGTGTGTGTGTGATATGTATATACGTATATGTATGCATCAATATGCATGTATGTATGTATGGAAGGTTTGGTTGGTTTAGCCGACTTTCCAAACTTGGAAAGTATATATATGGTGGTTTGGGAGGAGGCATACTTTTCTTACCCCTTTGAGATTTTTGAAATTTTGAGAGAAAAGTTATCCGGAGATCAAGTGGAATCAATTAGTTTTCATCTTCTTCAAAATCAGAGTTTTTGTATAAAAGGTGAGTGATTTCTAAACTCTTTTTGCATAAAATTTGTTACTGGTTTTTTTTGAATGTTGCTTATTATTGGAAAGAAATAGGTTATTCAATTAAGGTTTTTATTCGGACAAGGGGTGACCGGATTAAGTCTAAACCGGACAAAGCTTGTCCGGATTACTCTTAAACCGGATAGGAGGTGTCCGATTTCTTTATAAATCACTTAAGTGCTGTGCGATTTAGGGTGTTAGTGAGAATTTTGAACTATGTAAATTGGACAAAGGTTTTGAACGGAGAAATATGAATACAATCAAGCATTGTGCGGTTTAGCCTTAAATCGCTTAAGGGTCGTGCGGATTAGTTATAAACCAATCACGTATTGAGCGGTTTAGCCTTAAATCGCTTAAGGGTCTGTTAGGACTGAAAATCAATATTAAATTATATTCGTCTTGAAAGTTAAATAGTGTCTATAATTGTAAAAGTCATCGTGTTTGACTTTTCTTATAGGAGTTTGACTTTTACTATGTTTAGAAGTTTGACCCTATAAATAGGGTGATGTCTTTGTAAATCTTGTAAGAGAGCTTCATTTGTAAGATTCTGATTACGTAATAAGAGGGTTTGACCAGAGCTTTGAATGTTGACTTTCTCTCTCAAATATCATCATATGTGTTATTGAATGATAAATCCTAGATCTGCCATTGTTATGAAGCTTCCTTGAAGATTGATCATCGTAGTGGGACTATCAATTGGTATCAGAGCAGGATTTGCAAGAAATCAAATAGAAGAAATCACTTTCTGTGAAGAGATTTTCTGGAATTTTGCTCTGAATTTCATCTTGTTCTTGATCGTGTTCTTAATTTCTTTTAGTTTGATCTGATTTTTTTTAAATCTCGTGTTTTGTGTTTAAATCGTGATTAAAATGCTTGGAATTGGATTGTCAATCTTTGTTATTCACAAACTTTTGTGATTTGATCATTATATTCCAAGATTTAATCGGATTTAATGAGCGGATAAGTGTCCGGAGACTTTGATAGATTTTCATTTAAACCAAGTGTGTGAACAATTTAAAGAGCTTGGTCATCCATGTAAGCAAGCTTGATCGTATTCGGTCATCTCTTAACCGGACTATTGAGCGATTTATATTTCAGGTTGAGCGTATTCGGTCAATGAGAGGAACTAGTGATGAGCGATTTCTTGACCGGATTTAGTGATTTGTGTTAAGCGATTTAGTAGAAGTTTTGAGCGATTTAATCTAAGTCTTGAGCTATTTACATCATCAGTGAGCGATTTAAGCGGCATCTCATTCTGTTTCTAAAATCGCTGTCTCATTTGATTTCATTTTTCTCACACAGCAGCTTGATCAATTTTGTTATTATCTGTTTGTTCTTTATCGCATACAAGTGACAGCAACTGGTATCAAATTTTTGATTTTGGTGTTCATCGCACAATACAAAGTTGCTATTCGATTGGAAGCTGTCTTTTATCTTAGTCTGTTTTATCAAGGAAATCCTGTTTCATCAAGGAAGTCACAGGCTTGCTGTTTTATCAAAGAAATCAAGTTTTTTTTTGTTTGTTGTTGTTTGATTGTTCATAGGATTCTGCTTTTCTTGATCTAAATTGATTTTCTCATACCATTTGTATCATTGTTTTCGATTTTGATTTGTATTACTCAAGATTGGAACAATTTGTTTCTAAATCGGTCGCTCAATAGTGAGTTTCTGTTGAATTTGTTTTTGTCTGATTTATTGTATCTAGATAACAGGTTAGGCAGATTTGGTTTAATTCGATCATAGGCTTCATCATCGTCGAGCTCATCTGTCTAGATTTGGTTCATCGCTCAATTTCACAAGACGAAACACAAACAGAGACTGCTAGAGGAAGCTGCACAGAGACCTATTGGTTGTAAATCAAGTGTTCATTTTGTTGCGAGTTCATAAAGGGAAGGTTGATTGGATTGTGAAGGTTTATCTACATCAAGTGAACTTTTGGATAGAAGTTGCAATTCGAGAGCAGATAGAACAATTTAATTTTTTTTAAAGTTTCACATCTGTATACTGTTGTCGGCTATTTGATTTGGGCTAGAATCAGAATTTGGTCTTGGACAATTGTTTTGGACTTGGACATTTATTTTTATCTTGGACTTATAATTGTTGTGTCTTTAGTCTTTGAGTTTTAATTTTTGTTTACATTGTAATTTTTTTGGATCATTTCGTTTATCTGTTTTGGTTTTTGTGTTTTTAACTGGTTGAGAAAGTTTTGAACTGTCGCGTAAACTGTTTTTCATCAGTTTCAACTATCTTTGACTGTTTTCAACAGTTTTGATAGTTTTTACTGATTTTTGACAGTTTTTCGTCAATTATCTGATTTCTCATCAGTTTTTGTGTTTTCTGTTTTCTTTTTGAGCTTAATTGTTCCTGATTTCTTTTATTGATTTCATTGCATAGATCCTATATCTGATCAATCTTACTTGTTTAAATGGCAGATATCCTAAAGAAGAAGAATCAATAGATGAGAACTCAGATTGTTGAGCTGGAAAAGAGTATTGTGAACTATAAAGATTTAATAAGGGATTATATTAAATATATTAAAGATTTGAAATGGGAGCATAAAGAAGAATTAGAAAGAGTTGAGAATGATTCCAAGTATCAGATTAATAAACTTGAAAAATCCTTGGATGATGTCAAAATAGAATGTGAAAAAGAGTTAAAAACATGGAGTAAGTCTAATAAAGATTTGTTCAATAAACTCCAAAAAGTTCAAAATGAACTAAATGCTGAGAGGAAATCTTTTGGGAGAAAAAATACAGAGACTGAGGACTTTACTCAGAAAATTCATAAACATGAGAATGATTTGATTGAGTTAAGGAAATTATTGGAAATAGAAAAGGAAAAGGTTTTAGAGGCTGAAAAGGTTTTAAATGTTGAAAGGAAAGTTACGGAGAAAGAAAAGAAGAGGATTATTGAGATTGAGAAAAG
>NC_037532.1:18469648-18471362 GCF_001531365.2 Cynara cardunculus var. scolymus
TTATCATCTTGGAACGATCCAAGTTTGATAAAGAGAAGAAAGAGTATGAAGAAGAATGTCAAAGAAAAAATTTGGAATTGTCGGACAGCATTGTTCAGAAAAAGATAGAATTAGATGAAGAGAAGAGAGTGTTTGTTCTTGAAAAGAAAAACACTATCAAGAAAAATGCTGCAATTGCTAAATAGCTTACAGAGAAAAAAAAATGGCTTGACATTGCTTTAGAAAATGAGAAGGGAAGTTCAGACGAAGAGAGAAAGAAATTTGAGAAAGAACGGAGATTTTTTGAAATGTCAAAGAAGGAATTAGAAAGTAAGTTTTTGGATACTACAAAGAAATTGTCTGATCTAAAGACAGTCCTTGAAACTGAGTTGAACATGAGAACTGATCTGAAAAAGAAATACGATTTAGTTACTGCTGAAAGAGACCAGCTTTTACAAAAAGTCAAAGACTTTTCGTGTGCTAAAAGCCCAACTGGTTCTCAATCATAGTGTAAAACCAGCTTTTATGACTGTTCCAAATCGAATAGTTATTCAAATAGTCCTAATCTACTGTTTCTAAGAACTATTCTCGTTCTAATCAGTATTATCAAGGGTATGTCCTTGGATCACCCAATTACTCTTCAAAGATTAAAAGCATTTGGGTCAATAAGTCTGAATCTGTTTTATCTCAGAACTCTGTTGTTACTAACARTYTTCCTTKYTTTGTGAGATCCACTTCTGATTTGATTCATCTTAGCAAGAGAAGAATCATGTGCTCCACATGTAAATCAACAGATTTTGTGAATAAGAAAATATATAACAGATGGAGTACAAACAACAGATTTCAGACTAATTCGAATGGTAAGAACAGGTATGATTATAATTACTGGTACGGTTCATATTTTATTCCTGATCATCCTGTTATTACTGCTGAAAAGAAAATATCTTATAGAAATAAATGGTTTGGAAATTCAACATACCCCAACCAAATAGTAACAAAATAGGACCCAAGTTCGTTTGGGTACCAAAATTTACTTAACCTGGTTTTGTAGGTGTGTCAAGTTTGGGCTGATCAGAATATCATTTTAGTGATACACCAATGCAGGGGGAGTTGTAATTTATTCCAAACGAGGCTTCTGAACATTTCAGTTCAGGACCCGTGCTTTACCGAGTGTGGTTTATAAACACTCAGTTTAGAACCCGTGCTTAAAATGTTTCAATTTTTTTTTATTCTTTTGAGCTTAACTGATTCATTACTTAAATTTGTTTTCTAGGGGGAGTCTCTAGAAATTTTGAATAAATGTTTTCGGAAATGGAACTGTTTTCTGAAACGAGTACTTTTTCTGAACAGGTATTTTCTGAGATTTTACTTGCGTAATTTCTCATCGTACATAACTCCAATACCTGTTTCAGCTATTCTTCAAACTGTTATTATCACGTCTCTTATACAAAAATCATTTTCGGTGATAATACACTCGTTTGTATTCAAACTTTGTTTTCTGATATTTTTTACATTGATACATATACATTCGATAATTTTTGAATATCAAAATCTATAAACTTTTTCTTACAGATCTTCATTCATTTCTCTCGTATATCGAATAATCTAATTGTTGTCGCATCATTCTTTCGTTAATTGTGCTTAAAGCCAAAAAAAATTGATCAATTTTTTATCTGATCATTGTGCTTTAAAGAAATAATATTTTGATCAACCATTGTGATCAAATGTACATAAC
>NC_037532.1:18472446-18483655 GCF_001531365.2 Cynara cardunculus var. scolymus
CAACAGTTTACTGAAGATTAATTCTGAATATTCTTTGAAGATCAAATATTGTACATTGTTTCTAATGATTATTGTTCTACATTGTCAAAAGAGAAGATCATTGTTGTTCTACATTCGAGGGGGAGAATGGTAGAAAATCTTTCTCAACAGTTGATTGCTTGAATATTTCAAGTTGAAGAATTCTTTTGAAGATGACATAATGTGTTTAAAGTTTCAAAGTTCAAACAGGACTCAAAGCGCAGAATTTTCTTTCAAGTCTGAATACAAAGGGGGAGATTGTTGGGACTGAAAATCATTATTAAATTGTATTCGTCTTGAAAGTTAAATAGTGTCTATAATTGTAAAAGTCGTCGTGTTTGACTTTTCCTATAGGAATTTGACTTTGACTATGTTTAGAAGTTTGACCCTATAAATAGGGTGATGTCTTTGTAAATCTTGTAAGAGAGCTTCATTTGTAAGATTCTGATTACGTAATAAGAGGGTTTGACCAGAGCTTTGAATGTTGACTTTCTCTCTTAAATATCATCATATGTGTTCTTGAATGATAAATATTATATCTGCCATTGTTATGAAGCTTCCTTGAAGATTGATCATTGTAATGGGACTATCAGGGTCGTGCGGATTAGTTATAAACCGATCACGTATTATGCGGTTTAGCCTTAAATCGCTTAAGGGTCGTGCAGATTAGTTATAAACTGATCACGTATTGAGCGGTTTAACCTTAAATCGCTTAAGGGTCGTGCGGATTAGTTATAAACCGATCACGTATTGAGCAGTTTAGTCTTAAACTGTTAGGACTGAAAATCAGTATTAATTGTATTCGTCTTGAAAGTTAAATATAGTCTATAATTGTAAAAGTCAGCGTGTTTGACTTTTCTTATAGGAGTTTGACTTTGACTTGTCTTTAATAGTTTGACCATATAAATAGTAGGTGGTCTTTGTAATTGTGTAAGAGAGCTTATTTGTAAATCAATACGTAAAGAAAGGTTTGACCATATTGAAAGATCTTGACTTTCTCTCTCAATGTTCATGTGATGTTCTTGAATGCTATATCCTAATATGCCATTGTTATGAAGATTATTGAAGATTGATCAGTGAAATTAGGGACTCACATAAACTGATCAGGTGTTGTTCGGATTGTTTTAAACCGGACATGAGTTATGCGATTTAGTCTTAAATCGACAAAGTGTTGTCCGAATTAGTATATCGGACAAGAAGAGTTAGTRTTGTCCGGATTATATATCCGGATAACTTATCTGGGTGACCTATATTTAATAATTTTCAAATGTTGAATATCTTAGACATTTATATAATTTAAAAATGTGTATTATTGGGTTTAACTATGGATTTATAAAAGGGGTATTTTATATCTTTTTAAATAAAAAGACATGTTCCAACCAAGCGTGGTGGCGTAAGCCTGTTTTGGTATGGAACTGGATTTGGGAAAACGTTTCTACCAAGCGTGGTGACGTAAGTCTGTTTTGGTATGAAACTATATTTTGGGAAACCTTCCTACCAAACGTGGTAACATAAGTCTGTTTTGATATGGAATTGGATTTTTGTCTACTGTTTCTACCAAGAGTGGTGACGTAAGTCTGTTTTGGTATGAAACTTGTTTTAAGTAGTAGTTCCCCAGACGTGGTGACTTTTGTCTGTTCTGGCTTGGAACTGGGAATGGGTACTTTCAGACGTGGTGTACTTGGAATAAGGGAGGCATTGTCATATGTGGATAATATTATAACTCTTATTATTATTACTAATTGGATTTAATAACTTTGAATCATCATTTATTTGTGACTTGATGAGTTAGAGATATTATTCTTATTAGAAACAATAATTTAGATGTTATTGAGAAGGGGAAAATGGTTTGTCATAAAGGGCAAGTATTGCCTTAAATCTTTCCATTAAATGTTTACAAAGGAATGGTCTAGTGATTCAAAGAATCTTTGGTTACAATATTTGTTTCATATTGAGAACATTGGATCATTAAGCAGATGTACTTTATTAATAGAACTGAGGTTCTTAAGTTTATCCTTTTATACATGTCATTAACGACTGCATTAGTTGATGGTATTGCAAATATTTCTGAGCAAAGTTACTTTATTATATTTTGGTGTTCATCACCCTGCATTTGCAAGGAAGGGATTTACTCACTAGACCCTTCTGGTCTAACCCTCATTTTCTATTTTAAAATTATGTAATGCAGGAATGGCGGGGTCCAGGGATATTAAAGGGAAAGGGAAAATGTGATTATTTTCCTAACCTGTTATCTGCTTTCGAATATCTGCTTAAGATTGCTTATTTTGAAGATACTTGTTGTATTACATGTATTAAGTACAAGATTTGTTTTTGAAATTTTCATATGTAGATTTTGTACATATAGGAATCCTTGTACTAGTGGGACCTTATGATATAAACTATATTTCTATGTACTGAAATATGTGTTATATGCAAATGTGGTGTTTGGGGTGTTACAATCAGCAAATGACTTAGCTCCTGTAGCCATAGGTGTTCTCATCGATGATGAATTTKAGAGAGAGTATTTCTTCAGAAGGTCAGTCACATACTTGGATTGATTGATGAAAATCTCTTCTGAAGTTTGTTTTATTTTTAGACCAAGGAAGAAACTGAGTTCTCCCATCATACTCGTGTCAAATTTACTTTTCATCAGCTCTGAGAATTTTTAGCAATGTTTTGTATTTGTGGAACCAAATATGATGTCGTCCACATATATTTGCACAAGTAGTATGTCACCTTTATGCTTCATGAGAAAGAGGGTTGTATCGATTGTACCTTTTACGAATCCATTGTTGATGAGAAAGGTGGATAGAGTTTCATATCAGGTCCTGGGTGCTTGCTTCAGCCCATAGAGGGCTTTGTCCAGAAAGTAGACATACTCTAGATGTTTTGGATCTTCAAACCCAGGGGGCTGCTGCACGTATACTTCTTCTTGAAGTTTGTCATTGAGGAAGGCAGACTTGACATCCATCTGATAGACCTTAAAACCTTTGTGAGCTGTATAGGCTAGGAATATCCTGATGGCTTCAAGTCTCGTGACGGGAGCAAATGTCTCATCGTAGTCAATCCTTTTTTTCTAGCAGTAGCCCTTGGCAACAAGCCTGGCCTTGTTCCTTATTACTATGCCATCTTCGTCCTTCTTATTTCTGAAGACCCATTTGGTTCCTATAACTGTCTTCCCTTTGGGTAGAGGCATGAGGGACCATACTTTGTCTCTTTCAAACTGGAGTAGCTCTTCTTGCATCGCGTCTATCCAGTTTGGGTCTTGTAGGGCTTCAGAAATCTTCTTTGGTTCTATCATGCTTAGAAAGTTGGCGAATAGGCATTCATTGGCTGTTGCGGATCTCGTCTTGACACCAGATGTTGGATCACCAATGATTTGGTGATGCGGGTGATCTTTTGTCCATTTGGTGCTTGATTGGGTTCTGGAGCAACGGGATGCAGTTCTTCATCGATCGATGGAACTACTTGCTCCCCCTCGAAGAGATCATCTCCAAAGTGAGACTCTGGTTCTTGTTCTTGATCTGAAGACACAGAAGAAGTAGAAAGTGAAGTAACATGAGTTTCAGTGAGAGTTGTACCTTTAGTATTGGAGACTTCATGTTGTTCATCGGTTCTGGAAGTGGGTTTTCTAGTACGAGCATGTTCAGAAACTACTTCTTCTTCGAAGATGTCATCAAATAATTGAGCTAACTCTAATTCATTGGGTTTGCCAAGTGATGAATCAAAGGCTCTCTCTTGAAGTCTGAGTCCTGAACTGTTGTGTCCAGAAGTCATGGGTGTGGAGTCATCAAAGGACACATTGATGCTTTCTATGACAATCTTTGTCCTTTTGATGTAGACTCTGTAGGCCTTTGCGGTTTGAAAATATCCCAGAAAGATCCCTTCATCTGCCATTTTGTCGAACTTGCCGAGATATTCCCTATCATTGAGTACAAAACATTTGCACCCAAAGACATGGAAATACTTGACATTTGGTCTTCTTTGATTGATGAGCTCATAGGGTGTCTTCTGGTGCCTCTTGTTGATGATAGACCGATTCTGGGTGAAGCAGGCAGTAGAAATAGCTTCAGCCTAGAAGGTAATGGGTAACTCCGATGAAGCAAGCATGGTCCTTGCTGCTTCCACAAGGGTTCTATTCCTTTGCTCCACCACTCCATTATGTTGTGGAGTTCTGGTTGTTGAAAAGTTTTGTGAAATGTCTTCACTGATGAGGTATTCATCGATTCTGTCATTTTTGAATTCAGTTCCATTGTCGGTTCTAACTTTATTGAGTTTTCGTTGTAGAAGGACTTGGAGTCTTTTCATCACCCCAATGAGTAGGTTAGGAACATCTGACTTCTTCTTTAAGAACTCAACCCAGGTGTATCTAGAGTATTCATCAACTAGTACTAATATGTACTTCTTTCCAGAGAGGCTTTGTGTGGATATGGGCCCACAGATATCAATGTGGATCATGTCCAAGGGCTTGGTGCAGGAGGTTTCTGACTTAGTTTTGTGAGAGGCCCGTTTTAGCTTTCCCATTTCGCAGGCTGAGCACAGATGGTCTTTTTCGAAATTGAGGTCTGGAATCCCCTTGACTAGCTTTTGTTTGGCTAGCTTCCTTAGAATATCAAAGTTGAGATGTGAGAAATTTTGATGCCATAACCAATTTTTATCGCTCTTATGGGATACAAGGCAAAGGGTGTCTTGTCCCACAAAGGATTGAAAATCCAGGAGATAGAGATTTCCTTCTCTCTTTAATTTGATGATGGTTTGGTCGCGCTTTGTTTCTATGATGCAGAAACCCTTGGGGAATCTAACTTCAAGACCCTTGTCGCAGAACTGGCTTATGCTTAGTAAGTTGTGATTCAAACCTTCAACATAAGCCACTTTGCTAATGGAGATGTTGCCTTTTATGAGAGTGTCGTATCCCTTGATGGTACCCTTGCTGTTGTCTCCAAAAGTGACAGAGCCTCCAGATTTCTCGATGAAGGAGGACAGCTGACTTTTTTCACCAGTCATGTGCCTGGAGCAACCTGAATCCATATACCATGGTTGCACATGCTGGTCCTACAAGACAAATTAATGGGTCCACGTTTGTTAGTGGGAGATACCTCTCTCTTTTCATCACCCTTAGCCTTTGCAGGCTTGKGTTTRTTTGYATTTCCCTTGCCCTTAGACTTGGGCTTTTTCACGTTTTCATTGGTTTTAACTTTATAGCGATAGACGTGTTTGGAGAATATGCAGCAATGTGTCAACATGTGGTTCCTCAGGTTTTGTAAAAGAGCTAAACATTGACAATTATGATTCTTTGGATATGAATGTCTAACGTTCTTTTTATTTCATAAAAATGAAGAAGTAAATGCAGGGGATGAAAATCCTGTCCTAGCATCGGTTGTTTTTACAAACTTCCTATCTAGTTCAGATTTTTTATTTGTGGAGGTCGTGGTCTTTACTTCTCTACTTATGAGGTAGGACTGCTTTTCTTCAGCTGAATGAGAGGAAAACTGGTGGTTAGAGTTCTCAGAGGCAGACCACTTCTGTTTTTGCTCACGAGTAAACTTAATGAACTTAGAAGAAGTACTTGGGCCTTGTGAGTTATCGTTTGCAGATTTGAAATTGCTCAGCTTTTCCTTTCCTTTGTCTGAAGTTTTCATCGATGGTGGAACATCAGATTTCATCGAGGGTTTGAAGTTTTGAGGCTTCTTATCCTCAATGATCTTTGGTGATTCACAAATTATCTCTTCTTCAGATTTAGAATCGAGAAAGTCTCTTGCTGATTTCTCAAAATCAAAATTATCATTGATGTTTGTGGGAGGTTTGGGTTCAAAGGTTGATGCTTCAGAGTGATCTGTTGGGGGTTCCATCGTTTCTGACTTAGACGAACTTCCAATATTACTTGGATGGTTAATCGATTCATCAGTTGACGGTTCCTTACTAAGATTTTCCTTTTCATCAATAATACTTGCTAATGAAGTAGGATTGACAACCAGAGACTCTGATTTAACCATAGGGTTTCCATCGGTCTCTGATGTGGAGGCGTCGTTCGCTTCATCAAAATTCTTACATGTACTGCTCTCGTAGACCACATTTTCAAAATCATGTCTCAAGAGGACAGTTTTTCCATCGACTTTAACTCTTTTAAAATTTGCTTTAGGTTTAGGAAAAAAGTCAGGTTTTTGAATGCATCTAAGTTTGAAAGTGGATTCAAGGGTGGATTTCTTTGTTTCAATGAAGGAGTCACATTCATTGAATCCAATCCCTTGAGTGTTCGTTTGACCGTTTAACTTTTCATATACATTTTGGGCATCCTTGTATTTCTTCATCATAAGTTCATTGGTTTGAAGCTTCTGGTGAAGAATATCTCTTTCTTTTTGAAAGAAATCTTTGAGAGCTATTGAGTTAAGTCTATCTGCCTCAGATTCTTTTAAGGCCTTTGCTTTCTTTTCTAAGACTTTGGTTATTCGCTTGTTTAATTCCAGAAGTTTTTCTTCCTCAGATTTTTTTAAGAGTGGCTATGCGAATATTTTCCTTGACGAGTTCGACTTTTTCTTCGGTTAGAAGATCAGTCTCTCTTTTGTAGAAACTGACTTCTTTTTCCGCTTTAAGTCTTTCAGAATTTTCAAAATTTAATTTTTCTTTTATTTTCAAGAAGTCCTCTAAAAGTTTTATTACCCTTAACTCTAGCTCAGATGGAGCAGAGTTGCTTTCATCGAAAGAAGACTCACATACCTGTTCATCAGAGTCAGAGGCGGATTCTGCATTGGACGTGGCCATCAGACATATGAGTGCTTTATCTTCTTCATCGGATGAAGAATCAGTCACCTAATTTTATTTTTCAGCCATCAGGCTTCGCTCTCTTGGATTGTATTTATATTTACTCTTGTAGTAATCAGCATCCTTTACCAGTCGTCCTCTACACTCTTTGGAAAAATGACCGATTTTTCTGCACCTAAAGCAGCGAAGGTCATTTTTCCTTCCGTCTCTGTCTTCTTTCTTCTCCTCTCTTCTATCTTCTCTATCTTCTCTTCCATCTCTTCTTTCTTCCCTCTGATAGAATTTTGATGGCTTCTTTTCATAGGATGGTTGGTACTTCTCCCTTTTGAAGTCTCTTCGTTCATAGGGCCTTTTGATGAACTTCTTTTGGAACTATTTTGTGATCAAGGCCAGAGATTTAGCAAAGGCTTTGATATCATCATCTGATTCGGATGTCTAGTCCTCAGATTCTGATTCTACTACCAATGCTTTCTTTCTTTTCTTCTTGTGGTCTCTAGTGGAGGTCCTTGAAACATCCTTTTCTTCAGCAGCAAGAGCAAGGGGTCCACCGATGGATACTTTCTTCTTCATGATATCTTTCTCTTATATAGCAAGCATTCCATATACGTCATGAAGTGACCAACCGTCTAGGTCCTGATTTGCTTGAAGGGACATCGATAGTTGTGTCCATTCATCACCGAGACTTTTAAGGAACAAAACATTATTTTCTTCCTTCGTCCTGGAGATATCGTTTTGACGACATTGATTAATCAATGTGTTGAAACAATCGTATGTCTTCTGAATTGGTTTATTAGGAAGAGCCTTGAAATTGGTATATTCGTTGAGACATTGGGCTCTACGATTCTTCTTCGTTTTTGCTCCTCCTTCTAATTGGCTTGCCAACTCATCCCATAGTTCCTTTGTTGTGGAACATGCATCAAGGGATTGGAAGATTTCATTGGGAATGGCCATGATGATTAGTCTTTTGGCCTTCTTGTCAGTCTCCACACGCTCTATATCGTCTTCATCCCAATTCTTCTCATCCTTGGGCATGTAATAGGCAGGAATTTCTACTGTGGTGATTGTTCCTGGAACTCTTGGAACAAGAGTCTGTGGAATGTAGGGACCCTCCATGACAGATCGCAGAAGATTTCTGTCCATCCCTTTCAAAAAGTTTACCATCCGTATCCTCCATTGTGGGTACTATTCTCTTTGAAGAGTTGGAGGTTTGGTGAGAGAACCAACACTGTAAGCAAAATTCCAGTTGGCCATTTAAGATTTGGAAGAGAACTTACGTTTTTAGAGAAGATCTTTTATGAATTTTAAGAATGAAAAAGGCAAGATTGAGAGATTTTAATGATCGTTTTGATTGGAAACACAATCAATTGGCTCTGATATCAATTGTTGATCTCAGATCTCTCAATAACACTAATAATTAAGTTAAGAATAACCTAATTATACAGTTTGGATGAATAAAATGATGAACACTCAAGAACAAATGATAAACATTCAAAGAATATACTTGAATGTCAAAGGTTTCACTTTATTTCAATGATTATGAAAAACGTAAAAGAGTCTAAGATTACAATAGGCCTAACCACCTATTTATACAAGTAATCTAGCTAAGAAAATAACTATCTAGTGAGACTTTTTAGCTAATCTTCTAAGAAAAGATAAAGCTTATCTAAACATAGATAATCAATAAAACAAGATAAACTTTGTAGAATCCAGTTGTTGATTAGTCATCTCCAGCTGTCTTCCATGGGGCGTTATTTGAACTTTATCTTCATCGCATGCCTCTGGCTGAACTAGTGAGGAAAACTTCAAGTGTGAATAACCGGAGGGGGTATGAAGATGCTCTTTCCATCGCATCTCTGGTTAGTTCATCGATCCTCTGGTTGTTCTTCAGACTTAGCCATTTTGCCTTGAAGTCTTACATCGACCTTCTAGTTCTTCATCACTTGTTTGTCTTCATTACTTCCATGCACAAGACTTATGGGGTCTAACAGAATCTGATTTTGGCCATTTCCCTCGCTGATCCCTCGCTGATCTGCAAGGGATCAGCGAGGGAATTGTCCTATTTTCTTGATTTTTATGTGTTACATGTACACATTTTTATATTTAGGTATCGTATGTATGCATGTGCATGTGTTATAAGTATATATATCCGTCAGCTCATGTTATATACATATGTTTACACAACGTTGTATGTGTTATATGTATATATACTCGTCGGTCAATATTACATACACATATATACACGATGTGTACTGGTTGCTAACTACGATTGGATCGATGTATATATGTTTAAACGTATGTGTATATGTGAATGTATAAATAGTGTGTGTGTGTGTTATATGCGGATTTATTCGGTTTTATTGGGTCTTATCCCATTTAACTAGGCTTTATTTGGTTTTATTGCGCCTTAATCTATTTACCGGGCTTCATTGAGTTTATCGGGTCTTAATGAACTTTATTCAGTTTTATTTGAGTTTATTTGGTTTAATGAGCCTTAATGAGCTTTATTCGGTTTTATTGGACCTAATTGGCTTTATTAATTAATTTTTGTAATATTCTAATAAATAATTTATAAGTAATTAAATTTGTAGTTATAAAATAAAAAAATGGCGAAAATCAGATTCCCCTGCTGATCCCTCGCTGATCAGCGAGAGAATATGATTTTGGCCATTTCCCTCTCTGATCCCTCGCTGATCGAGGGAATTGTCCTATTTTCTTGATTTTCTTGATTTTTATGTGTTACATGTACACATTTTTATATTTAGGTATCATATGTATACATGTGCATGTGTTATAAGTATATATATCCATCAGCCCGTGATATATACATATGTCTACACGACGTTGTATGTGTTATATGTATATATACCCGTCGGTTAATGTTATATACACATATATACACGATGTGTACTGGTTTCTAACCACGATTGAATCGATGTATATATGTTTAAACATATATGTATATGTGAATGTATAGATAGTGTGTGTGCGTGTGTTATATGCAGATTTATTCGGTTTTATTGGGCCTTAACCCATTTAACTGGGCTTTGTTCGTTTTTATTGGGCCTTCATCTTTTTACCGGGCTTCATTGAGTTTATCGGGCCTTAATGAACTTTATTCAATTTTATTTGACTTTATATGATTTAATGGGCCTTAATGGGCTTTATTCGGTTTTATTGGTCCTAATCGACTTTATTAATTAATTTTTGTGTAATATTCTAATAAATAATAAATAATAAATAATAAATAATTTATAAGTAATTAAATTTGTTGTTATAACATAAAAACATGGCGAAAATCAGATTCCCTCGCTAGCGACGGAATCTGATTTTGCCCATTTCCCTCGTTGATCTATCGCTGATCTGCGAGGGATCAACGAGGAAATTGTCCTATTTTCTTGATTTTCTTGATTTTTATGTGTTACATGTACACATTTTTATATTTAGATATCGTATGTATACATGTGCATGTGTTATAAGTATATATATACCCGTCAGCCCGTGTTATATACATATGTTTACACGACGTTGTATGTGTTATATGTATATATACTCGTCGGTCAATGTTATATACACATATATACACAATGTGTACTGGTTGCTAACCACGATTGGATCGATGTATATATGTTTAAACGTATGTGTATATGTGAATGTATAGATAGTGTGTGTGTGTGTGTGTATGTGTTATATGCAGATTTATTCAGTTTTATTGGGCCTTATCCTATTTAACTAGGCTTGTTTGGTTTTATTGCGCCTTAATCTATTTACCGGACTTCATTGAGTTTATCGGGCCTTAATGAACTTTATTCAGTTTTATTTGGTTTAATGGGCCTTAATGGGCTCTATTCAGTTTTATTGGGCCTGATTGGCTTTATTAATTAATTTTTGTAATATTCTAATAAGTAATTAAATTTGTAGTTATAAAATAAAAAATGGGGAAAATCAGATTCCTCCGGGAATCTGATTTTGGCCATTTCCCTCGCTAATCCCTCGCTGATCTGCGAGGGATCAGCGAGGGAATTGTCCTATTTTCTTGATTTTTATGTGTTACATGTACACATTTTTATATTTATGTATCGTATGTATACATGTGCATGTGTTATAAGTATATATACCCGTCAGCCCGTGTTATGTACATATGTTTACACGATGTTGTATGTGTTATATGTATATATACTCGTCGGTCAATGTTATATACACATATATATACGTTGTGTACTGGTTGCTAACCACGATTGGATCGATGTATRTATGTTTAAACGTATGTGTATATGTGAATGTATAGATAGTGTGTGTGTTATATGCGGATTCATTCGGTTTTATTGGGCCTTATCCCATTTAACTGAGCTTTGTTCGGTTTTACTGGGCCTTAATCTGTTGGGTTCAAGATTAGAGCTAAAATGTTGTATTCAAGTTTCTCCATTTACTTAGC
>NC_037532.1:18484210-18487028 GCF_001531365.2 Cynara cardunculus var. scolymus
TTTTTGGTTGAATTTTATCCGGATAAAACTTGTGCGGTATAACAATCTGTGTGGTGTTAGTTGTTTTTGGATATAGGTAAAACCGGACAACACTTGGAAGGATTGCTTGAACGGTTTATTAATCCGGCTAGTTACCGGACATAACTTGTGCGGATTAATAATAAACCGGATAACACTTGAGAAGACATGGTAAGCGGATTTTGACCGGTTTAACCAATCGTGAGGTAAGTGTGCGGTTTAGGAATCCGCTTGGTAAGTAAGCGGTTTATCTTGAACGGTATTTGTTTCTTGAACGGTATTTGACTTTGAACGGTGTTTGACTTTTGTTGATCGATTGAATATCTTTGATTTTTGACTTTTGTGCGGTTTATACTTGTACATTTTTAGTATATTTGCACGGTTTATCTTTGTGCGGTTTACGTTCGTGTGGATAACTTGTTCATATTGGATATATTGTTGATCGGACTTTTAAACCGGACAACATTGTACGGATTGCTAATCCGGACAAGTTTTGTGCTTATTTGCATGTGTTGAATGTGTGCATATTATAGTTTACATTTTATTAGATACATTTTTGGTAAACTGATCTTTCAAATTCAAACTTTGAACTGCAGTAGATCCTAAATTTTCATACTACAAAGATGAGTTCAAAAGAAGCGATGGCGATTGGTACTGATACCAAGCCACAAGTATTGTTTAGAGGAGATTACAATCAGTGGAGAGATAGATTTTTGAATTTCATTGAAAGATTGAAGGAAGGAGAAATGATTTTACAATCTCTACTAGAAGGCCCAGCTGAATTTTTTATGACTGTAGAAGTTGATCTTGTTGTGGGCATTCCTGCACAGAAGGTACCAAAGCGTAAAGATCAATATACTCCTGAGGACAAGGAAAGATCACATGCTGACGTGCTATGCAAATCATACATGATGCAAGCATTAACCAATGACATATACACAAGCATAGACAGCTACAAGTCATCTGGYCACAKCATGTRGATACAAATASAGAAAATGATGATGGGATCTAAGGTTGGAACTCAACTGAAGATTACTAACTGCATTTCTGCGTACGAAGAGTTCAAGGCTAGGGAAGGAGAAAGCCTTGATGATGTCTATAACCGTCTTGCTAGGCTGTTGAATGAGCTCACGAAGAACGGAATTTCTAAAACCAACATTGAGATAAATGTTAAGTTTCTTAACAATCTCCAACCAGAGTGGAAAACATTTGCAAATAATATCAGATTCAACAAACAGCTATCTGATATTGATGTACATGAAATTTACGAAACTCTGAAGCAGAATGAAAAAGATGTTTTAGAAATCCGTAAATCTAAGAAGAAGGAAAAGGAAGTATCTGATCCTTTAGCTCTTGTAACTGAGAAGAAGGAGAAGAAGTATAAAGGAAGATCTGGGAAGAAGATTGTTGAAGTTAGTTTGTCAAGCGAGTCTGAGCAAGAAAACAGTAACAGCTCAGAATCTGACTCTGAAATCAAGCAAGCTATGGCCTTGCTAACCAAAGCTTTCAATAAGTACAAGTTTGCTAAACGGCCACACTCGAATAATCAACGATTCTCATCCGGATCAAAGTACGATTACAAGGACAAGTTCGGAGAGAAGAAGAAATACGAAGAGAAACGATTCGAGAAGAAGTACGAGCGAAAGCCAGAAGAAGGAAAGAAATATGGCAAAGAAGTAGCTGATAAGCATACAAAATGCTTTAACTGTGGCAAATTAGGCCATTTTGCCATTGATTGTAAGAAGCCGGTAAACCGAGATTCCGACTATTACAAGAATAAATTCCTTCTCACTAARCAAAGAGAAGCTGGCAAAGCTTTGATGGCMGAGGATGAGCATTGGTTAAATCTTACTGATGAGGAAGAAGAGACTGAGGCTGTTGCACACATATGCTTGATGGCTAACACAGAAAGTGTTTTGACTGAAGAGGATGCACAGATGAATGAAGAGGTAATTCATCAACCTTGCAATACACAGATTAATAAGATGAAAATCTATATTCAAAATTACCAGCAGGCATTAAAATCAGAAAAAGTGCGTTCAATTAATCTTGAAGATAAAATAAAAATGCTAAAAGAAAGAAGTACTCAAATCTATATTGAAAATGCTGGAAATTTGGATTTGATTAAATCTTTGCAAATGGCGTCCAAATCTTATGAAGAAAAATCCAATAGTTTAAACTCCGAATTATCTGAGCTAAAAGAAAAATATAAATCATTAGTTTTAGTTAATGACGAACAYATTTYCAAAATTAGTAAGCTTGATTTGAAAATAATTCTTTTAAATAAAATTCTGAAGGAAAAGGAGGATATTTTATATAAACGTGGACAAACTGATCAAACCATCTTCCTAAACAAACCATCTGAAGCCAGATTTTTTAACCTTCGGGAAGGGTTGGGGTTTGAAAATCCTAAATTTTTAAGCAAAGCTTTAAAATCTGCCTCGACTCTATATGATTATCAATATATTTTTTGCAGCCCCGAGTATTCACTAAAGTTTACAAAATCTTCCGACGAGGTTGAATTAAAAGAAGACCTCAATCGTCAAAGATCAGACAAAATGCAAGTTCCGTTTAATTATTCAAAATTAAATGAAAGCTACAAAAATCAAGACTCTGTTGTTTCAAACGATTATACTGAAAGTTATTCAAAAACAGAGCTTGAATCAAAACCAGTTGAGCCTAAACCTTATACTCATACTCTGATTTTAGAACAAAAATTGGCTCAGCTGGAAAATACAAAAAAAGAAGAAAGACTTTTCTTTAATAATCAAAAACAAGAGTTTTTAAATAAAATTGAATC
>NC_037532.1:18487128-18501568 GCF_001531365.2 Cynara cardunculus var. scolymus
ACAAGAATTGGCCTGGGCTTTGCCTTTTTCAATATTAGTCTCGAAAGAATTGAAAACTAATAGATTGTGTGGTATGTCCGGATTTTAGAAGTTTGGAACAAGATTCTTATATTCTTTTAATCCTGACACAACTCTCGTCAATTCTTTTTAGCTCACAACAACTACCCCTCTCATTTTCATTTTAGTCTCATCACACAAACCCTTTTGTATATACAACTCACTCAGATATGGTTGTCCTTATGGGTAGGTTTGTCGGTTCTAACATTCCATTGAGGTATTTCTGATAAGCACTTAGTCCCTCCTAAAATTACATTTTATGCTCAGATGATCACAATGATTGATCAAAAATATTATTGCAGATAAGCACACTGATCAGATAAAATTTGATCAAGAAATTTGGCTTTTAAGCACAATCAATGAAAGAAAGATGCGACAAAGATCAGATTATTCGGTATATGAGAGAAATGAATGAATATCTGTAAGAACAAGTTTATAGATTCTGGTATTCAAAAAATTATTGAATGTATATCAATCAAAGTAAAAAAATATCAGAAAATAATATTTGAATACAAACGAGCGTATTATCACCGAAAATGATTTTCTTATAAGAGACGTGATAATAACAGTTTGATGAATAGCTGAAACATGTATTGGAGTTATGTACGACGAGAAATTACACAAGTAAAATATCAGAAAATACCTGTTCAGAGAATGTACTCGTTTAAAAAAAAATAACTTTCCGACAACATTTATTGAATTTCTAGAGACTCCCCCTAGAAAGTAGATTATAGTAATGTTTCAGTTAAGCTAAAAAAATTAAAAATGGAAACATGTTTAGCACGGGTCCTAAACTGTGTGTTTAGAAGCCACACTCGGTAATGCACGGGTCCTGAACTGAATTGTTTAGAAGCCTTATTTGAAATAGATTAAAACTCCCCCTGTATCGGTGTATCACTGATATGATATTTTGATCAGCACAAAATTGACACACCTGCAAAACCAGATTAAGTAGAGGTACCCAAATGAATTTGGGTCCTATTATGTTAGTATCAGGTTGGGGTATGTTGTAACTTCCAAACCATTTATTCTTATTAGATATATTCTTTTTAGCACTGTGAACAGGATGATCATGAATAAAATATGAACCGTACCAGTAATTATGATCATACCTGTTTTTACCATTCGAATTGTTCTGATATCTGTTGTCTGTACTCCATCTGTTATAGATCTTCTTGTTCACAAAATTTGTTGATTTACATGTGGAGCACATGATCCTTTTCTTGCTAAGATTTATCAAATCAGAATTGGATCTCACAAAACAAGGAAGATTATTAGTAGCAACAGGAGTACGAGTTRAAACAGATTCAGATTTACTAACCCAAATGCTTTTAATCTTAGAATAATAATTGGGTGATCCAATGATGTACCCTTGATAATACTGATTAGAAGAACGAGAATAGTTCTTAGAAACAGTAGATTTAGGACTGCTAGAATAACTGTTCGATTTGAGACAGTCATAAAAGCTGATTTTACACTGAGAAGGAAAACCAGTTGAGCTTTGAGCACAAGAAAAGTCTTTGACTTTTTGTAAAAGCTGGTCTCTTTCAGCAGTAACTAAATCAAATTTAATTTTAAGCTCAGTTCTCATCTTCATCTTAGTTTCAAGGTCTGTCTTTAGATCAGACAATTTGCTTGTAGTATCCAGGAGTTTACCTTCTAACTCCTTCTGAAGCATTTCAAACTTTTTCTTCTGATTTATCAACTCTCGTTTCTCTTCATCTTAGCTGCTCTTGTCATTCTTCGAGGTGATGTCAAGACATTTTTTTATTTGCAAGCTCTTTAGCAATTGCTGTATACTTCTTTGAAGTATTTCTTTTCTCAAGAGCAAATTGCTTCTTCTCTTCGTCTAAAGCCTTTTGCTTTAGATCAATGCTTTCAGACAATTTCTGTAATTGACTCTGACAGTCTTCAGAGATGTCTTTCTTTTCTTTATCATTCTTGGCTCGTTCCAAGATGATTAGCTGCTCAAAATCCGAGATTTGCTTTAACAGCATCTTTGCGTTCAGCTCGAGAGAATTTATCTTATTCTCATAAGATATACGTTTAGCTCCAAACCGTTTCTCGAAATCAACAAATCTTTTCTTTTCTTTCTCCAATTCCTTTCTCTCTGCATTTAAAACCTTCTCCATTTCTAAACCTTTATTCCTCTCCAAAAAATCAACTTTCAGTTCAGACTTATGCAATTTAGTTGTTAATTCTTCGATCTGTTTCTTCAAACTAACTGTCTCTTGTGAATTAGAACCAGTTTTCATCAGATCGCTCAGCTTTTCTTGCAAAAATATATTTTCTTCTTTCTCTCTCTCTCTCTCATGATAGTCAGTCAGACGAATTGTCCAAGATATATTCTTATTAAGCTCAGAATTTAGTTTATCGTATTTTTCTTTAAGCTCTCTATAATCTCTCTCGTATAAAGCTGCCATTTCAGAAAGATTGATTTAGGATCAAATGCGGTGAAATCAGTTAAAAGAAATCAAAAACACAGATAAGCTCAAAATACAAACAGAAAACACAAAAATTGTTGAGAAAATCAGAAAATTAACGAAAAACTGTCAAAAATCAGAAAACAGTCAAAACTATTAAAAATAGTTAAGAATTGTTAAAAACAGTCAAAGACAGTTAAGACTGATTAAAACAATTTATACGATGCATAACATTTCAAAAAATTTCTCAAACAGTTAAAACACAGACCAAAACATTAAATAGATAAACGACGATCAAAAAATTAAAATCTAAAAAAAAATTAAACCCAAGAAGATACAAGCTCAAAACAAAGATCAATACAGAAATAAGCTACAAACAAGAAAAGTCTAAAAATATTTACACAGACTCTATCAATATAATCCTGCGTCTCCAATCCTTCCTCTAGAATTTCACTGAAATCCTCAATCTATACTCAAAGTTGTGAGGCCAAGTCGTCAAGTCCTCTTCAGTTGACTTGTACCTGTGTGCATTCCCTTCACAAAGAACAAACGACTAAGAAGGATTCTCCGTCTGCCCGGACCAGGCTCTACTGGATTTGAAGATTTTGTATCAGATGAACAACTATGCTTAGACATCAAACGGTTAGGATACTCGGCAGAGTTGACTAACCCGACACAGTTCAAAAGACGATTCCTACCATCCATTTGGCATTTGTGGTTCTCAATTCTGAACAGATGCCTGACGTCAAAGACTGCGGGGATACATACTTGCAGTAGCTCGTTTCTCAAATTCTTTCATGGAATAGTCTTCTCGAGAAACTATGACTATGCTTTAGTCATATCGAATGAATTGGTGGAGCTTGTCAATGCAAAAAGATTCCCGTCTAAAGCCAGGAAATTTGTGCCCTTCCAGAGGTTTCTGTAACTTTTTATTAAGGCAATGATGAATGCTAATGAAGACATTCCGGCTAGATCCAATGCTGAAAAGGGGCCGACATTCATCATGTCTAGAATTCGGGAGCATACAGAAGTAGAAGATTTGGATTCTATAATGGAAATACCACCAGAACTAATTACCTTAGCTGATCAGACTGCTCAGTGCGTTATAGACTATAGGAGAGTGATAGATCCTATAGTTCAACCAGATCCGGTTGAACTTGCCCGGGGATCACCCCATGCCTCAGTTGTGAGAGAGGAGTTAGAGATAGAAGAGAGAGTTCAGGAACAGGGGTTACCTGAACAGGGAAATGTGCTGAGGGAAAAAGAATTAGAGAGGGGTGAACAGGAGGGGGGAGCATCTGATCGGCAAAGTACTGCATCTGACAGTACTTCTACAACTTCTTCAAGTTCGGAAGATACTGAAACCGATAATGAGGCAGTTTCTGGTGATCATGATGATAATAATGATGTTGGATCGAACGACCATGCTCAAACTATTCCTTCACAGAATATTCCAATTGGAGCACTGGTTGATGATATAAGTGACATTTTTCCAGAATTTTCAGCTCCACAGCCTTGTCCGAGTCTAAATTCTTTGTCGTTCAATGTTGAAGAATATGATGATTATGACCGTATTCTTCAAGACATTTCTATAGGAGAAGGAGATGAGGGAGTTTCAGTTGAAAATGAAGAGAGAATGAGTGAAAGGAACGAAGAAGAATATGGAGAGGGTGTGAGTGGAGCACAAAATGAATATCATGCTCCTTACCTAGCCGAAACACATAGTCGGGCACCCACATCTACTACTGACATTCATTCGTTGAATGTTGGTATTGAACAAGACATAGCTAGCCCAGTTATGAAAATGCACACCCCACCCATCCACTCAACTGGTTCTCAACAACCAGTTGTTTCAATTGAACATGGGGATATAGCACATTCGCTAATTACTTCTCATTTGGAGAATGTAGTTATTGAAACAAGTAGGCCACTGCCCCACCTACGACATCGATTCTGTGCACCTCGAGTCTAGCGCCGATACACATAGGTACACACGAGTCTAGAGCATCTGTTGCTCCAAGTGCAGTTCTTAGTGAACTTGCTGGAACGACCAGAGTGGTGTCATTTGACATTTCATAAGGACAGGTCGGATGTCCTACCAATGCCACTATCATGCCAACATTGAATATAGGCACAACAGTTTATTCAACCGTTGTTTCAACTGGTAATCTAAGTGATCCAGGTGTGAGCTTACCAGACTTTATGTCACGGGAATATCTGGACGGTGCCCTAAAGGCTGTTCAAGAAAATATGGATGCACAGATTGCAAGTCTGAAAAGACTTCTGAAGGGGAAAGAAACGGTAGAAGAAGAGCAACCATCTGCGCCATCACCACCACATGTACCTGAGCCGTCGGTACAAGAACAAACGATGGATGAATTTAAATTGTTGTTGTACACAAAATTGATTGCATCTCAAAATCCTGACGCTGAAGATGCAGACTTGGTTGGGGTCTTAAGACAACAATTGGATGTTAATCCTTTCGTTAGAGCCTCAGAGTTTTTGACTTTTCAAGATGTGGTTACTTCTAGCTTCACAAAAGTTAGCAAGTTAATCACATCCAAAACCCAAGATCTTAAAAGTTCAATGGATGCCCTTGTTGAACGGGTGTCTATCTTAGAAGAAACTTGCAGATCTCAGGCCATCTCTCATAAAAGAAGGCATGATGATCCGGATGATCCAAATCATCATGAGGGGGAGAGGAAGAGACAGAGATTGGCTGAGACTTCTGAACAAGCTGCAAGGGTTGAAAATGAGCCATCTGCTCAAGATGTAATTGGTGAAGCTTCTGCCTCGAAGTCTGTTCGGGAAAGAATAATTGAGGCTATTGTTATAGAAGATGAAGAAGAAATGGAGACAAGTCCTATGATCGAGCCAATGGTTGAAAAGCTGACGGACTCCACAGTAAGGACAAGGTTGTTATTGGACTTGTCTGCCAATGTAGGTTTCAATGATGTATTTTTTAATGTTCTGGGTGGAGAGCAAGATTTTGGAGAGGACATTGACAACATTGATGAGTCAACTGGGATTTACTTTGACTTTGTAGCTGATATAAATGATGAAGATCCAGTTTTTCCTCTTCAAGATGACCGTTAGATTATTCGAGAATCTTCCACTGCAGATGCACTGGTGTATCAGACATCTCTGCTCCTAGAGAACATGTTGATCCTACATAAATTTTCACAAAAAATTATGTACCATTTCACATCCGAGCAAATTTTCCAGGTTACGATAGAGAAAGGATCCGAGAGCCGTACTTGGAAGATATCTACTTTGGAATTTTTATCCGTCATCGTAAGGTTCTGAGCGGTGATAAAGTCCTTGGTATTCATCGACAAACCAAATATTATCGTTTAGAATACAAACACCTTTTGAAAGCTAAGCGCCTACCTATTAGTGAAGTTCGTACCAAGCATTGGGTTGTCACAATTAAGCAGATTGATGCTCAAAGACTTCTGAGAATATGGTATCCTGTCTTTACTGTGACTAGAAAAGATGGACAAATCTAGAGATTCAATGAAGCTGATTTTTCAAGCTTATATTTGGAAGATTTAGAGTATATGTACTTTAAGATCAGAAACATGACTAACAGGAAGGAGGGAGCACTGATTGCTCTTGATGCTATTAAAAGATTTATGCGGTGTCATATAAAGCTGGCTATGGTCATAGATGTTCAAATGGGCCTCGAAGATAATCAAAGAATCATCAAACTGAAAAAACCTAATCAAGACTTAGAAGATATTGATGCTTATTCTGTTTACATGATTCTCGAAAAGCCAGAGTTCGGAGTCATATATTTTGCTCAGCTTCAAGTGAAGAAATTTATGAGATTCAGTGAGTTGAACAAGTATTCAGATGGTACGATAAGGTTTGTAAGATGGGCACTTGATTTGAAAAGGGTGAACAACGACAGAGCTGCAGAGTCAGAGAGAATGAGTTCTAAAGAAAGATATCTGTTGATCAACGCTATAAATCTGCTCGAGGAGAAGATTCTATACAGGAACGCTCTAAGGAGGTTAGAGAAAATTCTTGGACTTAGAAAGACAAAATTTACAAGAGTCCAAACTTGRATCCAAAGGGGGAGAATGTTGGGTTTGAGTATGAGCATTATTGTTGTATTCAAGTTTCTCCATATCTTACATGTTTTTGTAATAGTGTGGCTTTATTACTTCCTTAGTATAAATTGTATTTTCCTTTGTAATTGTCATTATCAAGTCATTAGCAGATTGTAATCAGATTTAGAGCTGTAATTCTCTCTCTCAATCAAGGAAATTACATTTGGTGATCTATTCTTTCTATTCTTACATTCATCGTGTTCTTGAAGATTGATATCATATTTGTATGAATTTTGGACTTCACATTACTTGAATTATGTGATTAATTGCTATAATTGATCATGTGGTATATTATGCATGGGTTGGTATATATGTATATGTACATATATGCAGGCATGAGTTGGGGTGATTATATATATTGCATGAAATTTGATGTGCATATGTATGTGTGTATGCATGAAGTGCATGGGTGCATGGTTATATGAAGGAAGGAAAAAGATTTTTATAAATCTTTCCCAACCGCCTTCCTTAGAAGGCATGTATAAAAAGGGTAAGCTTTGAAAGAATGTCCTCTACCATTTTTGGAAAGAAATAGTAAAAGAGTGAAATCAGTGTTTTCTTGCCAAAAATAGAAGCTAAGGTTGGAATCAAAGTAGAAGCAGATTCAAAGTGTTAAATTCCTCTTCTTTCAAATTCAAATATTGCATAAGGTGAGTTTTTTTTAGCAACTAGACTTTGAATTTACTTATACTGGTTTTATGGTTTTAAGAATCTGCTAGTGTTTGGCTTGAATATATGTACTTTCTTGATGAAGCTTCATGGGCCGATAAGGGCCTGTAATCGAATAGTGTGTTGTCCAATGAGAGCTCCTTACCGGCCAAGCCTTGTCCGATGTATATGTTAGTGTTTTAACTCATCGTCCAATGAGGACTTTATCGGACACAGTCTTGTTCTGTGAAGACCCTTTATCGGACATAGAGTTAACCGGATTAGATACTCATCGCCCAAGTGTTATTTTTCTTATTAATGTGTGGATAGAGTGTTGACTGGTTTGAGTGTTATCGGGCATGCCTTTTCCGATGAAGATGCTCATTTGATAAAGCAGCAGCTGATTTAATATTTATGTTGCAAAGTGTTGACCGGTGAGGTGTTAACCAGGTAAAGTGTTGACCGGTGAGGTAGTTAACCGGGTAAAGTGTTGACCGA
This sequence comes from Cynara cardunculus var. scolymus, assembly GCF_001531365.2. Taxonomy (NCBI): domain Eukaryota; kingdom Viridiplantae; phylum Streptophyta; class Magnoliopsida; order Asterales; family Asteraceae; genus Cynara; species Cynara cardunculus. The sequence continues at coordinate 18,494,870 of NC_037532.1, forward strand.
AGAGGTTGGTTACCGGACATAGTATTGTCCGATGAGAATGTATGTTGACCGGTGAGGATTGTACCGAATAGAGTGTAACCGGTGAGTATGTTTACCTTTTTCTAGTGTTGTCCGGATAGTGTTGTCCGGATAAGTGTTGTCCGATGAGGAAGGGGTCATTGGCTATAGTGTTAGCCGATGAGGGCCGTTATCACTCAAGTCTTGTAAAGATAAAAATTGTGGTTTTCATAAAATATTGTTTGTTGTAACCCAGATTCTCTTGATATCAGAAAACACGGTTGAATGAATATGAATGGAATGAAAAATAGTGTAACTGAAAAGTCAAACGAAATATTCAGTAAAGATAAGAAGACTATATGACTTTGAATACGTCGGATGCTTTTATTAGATGAGAAGAAAACAGTAAGAAACTCTCAATCTAATTTGTATTCTCACAAGGTTTGGCTATAGTCTAAGTCGGCACTATCAGGTCGTTGTAACCTGAGGAGGATGCCTCCTTATATACGCCTAAGTCAAACAGAATTTGCTAGAATCTTGGCTTTGATCTCTGAGCACTTATTCCGCATCCTTATCGTTGACGACCCTTGAATAGTGGAGCGGACTAAGTCAAGCCGCCTTGATTCTGTTTGACGCTTGCGAGAATGTCTGAACTAAGCGCGCTTTCCATGGAGTTAGGAGACCCAGAGGCTCTGCATGTACTATGCAGAGGCTCTGGGTCTGGAGTATAGCTCTGTATCAAGCACTTAAGCTTTTTGGTGCTTAATGCTTGATCTTCCACAGAATAGAGAACGACTCTGTATGTGAGACGCTTGGCTATTTGAGTAAGAGCTCTGTCTCTTGATCTCTTCTGCATGAGAGCTCTTAGTCCAGACAACTTCAAAAGACTAAGTCCTAACGACTAGAGTAAGAGACTTCTTACTTACACTTTTACAAGATGGGGTCTAACATTGTTTAACAGTTTTTCAAACTGTTCTATATTAAGAAAGGGTATTTTTGTATCTTTTAAATATGATTGTAAACTGAGATAAAAAATATTGTTGTTTTCTTTCAAGACGGTTGTGACGTGAAGTCTGTCTTAAAAAAATTCTGAGTTCTTCAAATGTTTTCTTTCAAACCGGTTGTGACGTGTTGTCTGTTTTGAAATAAATACTGAGTTGAGAAATGTTTCTTCAGAACGGTTGTGACGTAAAGTCTATTCTGATATGAAACTACTTTGAAGCCATTATTGGCTAAAACTACATATTTATCTATAGATTTGAGGAGGAAACAAAGGTGGCTTATCAAGGAGAGTTGTATCATGAGATAAGGGTGACATATTAGGGAGACGTGTACATTCAGATATAAGGGTGGCATTTGTGGGTGTGATTATTATTATAGCTGTTGTTGTCATGTCCATAAGTTGTTATAATTCTAGGTCAACATTTTTCCATGACTTGAGGGCTTAAAAATATTTCTCTTATTGAAATGATAACAATGATGTTATTGAGAAGGGGAAATGGTTTATAACCAAAGGCATTAATTGCCCGTGTTTTCAAATGATTTTGAGTATTTCAAAGAGTAGTGATTTGAAATAAAACCCGGAGGGTCGTTGGTTATTATTTAATTAGTTCTTACTTAAATTTAAATTTGGTTGTATCTTAAAAGATTTTGATAATAACCAAGAACTTTGGTGGTTGTGATTTATTGTTACTCTTTTATATAATCGTGGAGATTGAGACCATTAGATCTGAATCAGTTGTGACTTGTGAGCATGAGAGTTATATTTCAGATGTCTGTGAGAACTAGAGTGGTTAATCTTCTTATGTGGTAACACCGTTTTATAACTTGCAGTTTTGTTTTATTGATGTTATATTTGATATAAAGTGATTGGATATTCAAATGTGAATTTCAAGCAGGTTTTGGTGATCTTCACCCTGTAATTGCAAAATAATGGTATCTCACTAGACCTCCTGGGTTAACCCTTTTGTATTTTAAATTATGCATTGCAGGATCAGCTAGGTCTCAGGATATTAAGGGGAATGAGAAAATATGATTATTTTCCTAATATGCTTATTTGCTGTTTTGAAGATCAACCTGTTGATTGATGTATTTTGAAGATACATGTGATAGTACAAGAACATTCTTTTGGAATTTTTGAGTTTTAAATTCTGTATATAAGTTTTTTGTACTAGTGGGACCTTTGTGGTGTAAATTGTATTTCTTTTATATGAAGTACATGTGCAAATGTGGAAGTTTGGGGTGTTACATATTGCTTCATCGCTCAAGTTTTTGTTGGATATTGTCTATGTGTTGGACTTCATCGCCCACGGCATAGGTGATAAGGACTTCATCACTCAACACTTGAGCGGATAGTGATTTTTACTTCATCGCTCAAAGTTTGGTCGATAACCCTTTCTCATCGCTCAACTCTTATCTGATAAACCCACTCATCGCCCACTTTGTTGTCCGTTAACCTTGTTCATCGCCCACTGTGCTACCCAATAACACCCCCTATCGCCCAAACCTAAGCGATAACCTTTGGTGAGCGATAACCAGTGCGAGCAGATTAAGTGTTGTCCGATAACCCTTTGTGAGTGATAACCCTTTGTTGAATGGATTCCGCTTGTTGAGCGATAACCAAAGTTGTTTGAGAAATTGTTCAGTTTTCAAGACCTTATCTGTTTTCAAAATCAGTTCAAGATTATTTTCTGAACGATCATTTTCAAGTCTATTTTTAAAAGATGCTAAATGATACGTAAAACATTAAATCTAAATCTCAGACACTTACTTCATTTTATTATGAAATTTAATCCTTCAGTGCTGAAGATTTAAGGATAAGGCTTATGGTTGTGTATTGCTAAAATTTCAAGAAGAAAACTATAGATATAAAAGTTTAAGTGAAGGTTTGAGAGAAGAGAAAGAAGCTCAAAAAGTAAAAAGAATATAATTGATCTGATCTACAAAAACAAATTGTTTCATTGAAAAAGAATTTGAATGAATCAGAGGGTGAGAGAGTCAACACCAAATTAAAATTTTATATTATTCTTGAAGAAAGAGGTAATCTATTTAATAAAATCAAACATTTGGAAGAAATAAACTTCAAAAGAGGTCAATATGAGCAGACTCTGAAAATTTTGACACATAAACCCAAGGACACAAGGTTTTACAATCCTCAAATGGGTTTAGGATTTATTGAGTCTGATACTTTGAAGAAGGTCCCAAAATTTTTATATGATTTTAATGAAAGGGGGACCATAATTTTTTTATTCCTTCTGTTCAAGAAATTTTCATTAAATCAAAAATTGAATCACCTATATCTTCAAAATGTGATATTAGCAAATTAGATGAAGAAAGTTTTGAAACATCGAATTTCAAAACTGTAGGATTAAAATATGATGATGTAAACTTTAGTTATGCAACTAGAAAACTTGAATTTTCTCATTCTAAAATTGAATCATTTTATCCCACAGAAAGTTTTAACTTTTCTTCGAAATCTATTTCACAAAATGAAGATCTTCTAAGTTTGATGTGTTGATCCTCTCGCTCATTGATTTGATGATGATCCCTTTTACCTATCGAAGTATAGTATTTCTGTTACTCAGTTTTAGCGATCATCACTGAGTCTGTTCAATGATAAATGAACATGTATTGTAATTCCTTTAGAGACTGTTATACTTCAAGAAGACAAAACTCAGACCACAAATCCTTCAGCAATGTCGAAGACAGAAACTGAAGATTAGAGACCAGCAAGTTCGTGATCTGCAGCAGCATTCAGTGATTTCAAGCTCGTCTACATATGTGTGAAGAGTACTCAACTTTCAGCGAATACTGAAGAGACCTTTCAGCATCATTCCAATATTCAACAATCAAATGAAACTTACCAAGCATGATTTTTTTGTCATGTCCTCCCTCACACAAAGGACAAACCCATACCTTTTCTAGAGTATAGTATGGTACGGAGCCACTCTTATAATGCTTACCTGCTTTATGAAAATAGGACTAGTCATATACAACCAACAAGACTGTTTACTGTAGCAAAGGACAAACTTTCCTCCAAAAGTTTGACACGTGCTTTGTACCTTTTGAATTGCATTTAATGCAATGGTATAAATAGCTGAGTGCTCTCCTCTCAGTTATCAATCTTCCTCACTACTAACTTACCCAAGAAATTACTTCTCTCTCTACTCTCTATCTAAGAGAAAGAACCACTTTGAACAAGTGAAGAACACTTTGATTCTTATCTTTATTTCTTGTAGAAAATCTTTTCTTTTTGCTATTTGTAATTGTGTGTATCTTAGATTGTTTAGATAGGTTCTTGTTAGTGAATGCCCAAAAACCAATCATATGATGATTGTAACTTTGAGTTTTGTTTCATGAAATTAATAAATAAATAAAAAGGCATTGCCCATTTTAATATATCTATATTATATTTTGTGTTTTGATTATTCATAATAAATAACTTTAGAATAATGTATTCTAAATGTCCCTAGTTAAATATTATTTCGGGTTTAAGGTTGAAGTAATATGATAATGACTAGCATATGTAGGGATTCATATAGAGATATCAAATCTCCATATGGGTAAAAATGGAGATTTTATGTATCGGACGTGACTCAATATGAGAACACTTCATTGGATGTCATGTGAGTGTCATAAGTGTTTTTCATATGGTCAATGTACATGTAATTCTTTGACTTGAGAACATGAGTTTGTTATGTGTGAGTAATGTATTTTGACATTTATTCTAATCATTCCGCAACTGGGTGACATAATGATAGTTGGGTATGACATGATAGAATTAGCATGTATCGAGATAAGATTTGTCCCTCCTTTATGACTGGAGTGATGTCTCTGGGCCCTTGATAAATATACTAAAGAAATGCATGCATGTTTAGATAATTGATATGATATATCATTATCTATTTTTTATTTGTATATTAAGGAATCAAGAAACTAGAGATTGGACATAACGAGAATGACACATTCAATGTCTCGTGTTCAATATGGACATTAAGGACAAAAGAATTAAATGTGTAAAAAAAAATTAACTACAAACCGATAATACCACCAATTCTAGTCATTTGGGTAACGATGATGAATTGCTAGATACCGCTCATCATTTATAATTATAAATATGAGTTAGGATTGAAAATCAGTATTAAATTGTATTCGTCTTGAAAGTTTATTTTGTCTATAATTGTATAAAAGTCATCGTATTTGACTTTTGATGGACAGTTTGACTTTGACTACTTGTGTCTTGTTTGACCCTATATAAAGGGTGTGTCCTTGTAATTTTTGGTAGAGCTTCATTGTAATAATCAGATACGTATATGAGAGTTTGACCAATATATGAATAGTTGACTTTCTATCTCTACTCCTTCTACATGTTCTTAATAGAAAACATTTCTGCCATTGATGTTCTTGAAGATTTAATGAAAGATTGATCATTTTGGGACTTATAATTGGTATCAGAGCGGATTTGCAGAAATTTGATTGAAGAAATCAACAAGAATTGCACAACTTTTCTGGAGATTCACCATATTGTTCTTGAAGTTTATAGTGTTCTTCAATGTTCATATTTTTTCTTCATAAATCTCTCTGAAATTTCTCATTTTTGGATGTTTAGTTGTTAAAATTGTGATCGTTGTGTACGTTTTTACATCGTGAATCATTGTTATTCTTTTGATTTTGCGATTTGATCATCGATATTAAAGATCTGAAGAGATATGTGATTTTTGAAAAACTTTGTGTTCTTGGTCAAAACTCATAAAATCTTGAATTTGATCCATTTTTGTATGAGTTTTTGTAAGTTTTTGTGTTTGCTTATTGGTTTGATCTAAGATTGAATGGTTTTTTGATTGGATCTTGTTTGCTTAAACTGCTTGGCACTTCTCAACTTTTTGACAGGTTTCTTGCAAAGCTTTGAGCGATTTAGATTACATCGCACACCTCTTCACACTCCTTGACCGATTTAATTCTCATGCATTGACTGGATGCATTGACCGAATAATAACAGATTGAGTGTTAGCTCTAATATTCACTTAATGTAAAAGTATGAAAAAATATTCTGCAAGTGTTGACAGAAGGGTATCTTCCACAGAAGACAACAGAGGACCAACAACATAAGCTGTTTCATCGTGCAAGTCAAGAATGACAGAACCTATGATGTCTCTCACAGAGGTTCTGGAAAATGGTCCTCTGGCAATAAGAACCTACAAGTCTTCTACAGCAGAGCCTCTAAGATGGCTCACAGAGGGTCTGCGGATTCGTCTTCTGTGAAGATCATGTTCTGCTGTTTTTCAAAGGTTGTTAGCTGCACGTGCTTCTCACGTGACTAGGTCTTTAATCGACTTTATTTGGACGGCTTGGATGATTTCACACGTCAAGGTCATGTCAGAAAGGTCGTTAGGAAGTAGTATAAATAGCAGCTTGGGCCTTTGTAATTCAGTGTGCTTCCGTATTGTAATCGTCTATATTTTTCAATCAATTGAAAAACCTTTGAAGCTATTCTATTGTGTTCATCTTCTTCATATTAATCTGTGTGTTCTTGGTTAATTACTCTGTTTTGTTCTTATCATTGTTTCCGCTGCACTGTAATCGTCCTAGAGATCATTCAGAGTAAGAGTTCAAATACCAAAACTGAATTTACAAGTCCTAACAATTGGTATCAGAGCAGGAATTGAATTCTCATTCGATTAATTCTGTTTTTGGTATTAATCT
>NC_037532.1:18501668-18509325 GCF_001531365.2 Cynara cardunculus var. scolymus
TCTTTAATACATATGCATAACAAACTAATATCAACATTTAGACTTTTCCCTTACCTTTATCTTTCAGAGCACGCTGTCCTACAAAACAGGTTAATCCAACATTTGGGCGTTAGACCAAAAGGTCTAGTGAGTGTATAATCTCATACAACAATATACATTCCAAACAATCAGTTTGAAATCAAACCTGTTCTGAAACATAAGTATATTTATGTTTCTCGCGGATTACACCGCCATCTCACTTGCAGTTACACTTCTCATGTCACTCTCGCGGTTACACCGTCCATATTACTCTCGCAGTTTACACTGCTCATATCACTCTTGCAGTTTACACTGCTCATATCACTCTCGCGGTTACACCGCCATTATATCACTCTCGCGGTTACACCGCCATTATATCACTCTCGCGGTTACACCGCCATCTCACATGCAGTTACACTGCCATTATATCACTCTCGCGGTTACACCGTCATTATATCACTCTCGCGATTACACCGTCATTATATCACTCTCGCGGTTACACCGCGATCTCACACGCAGTTACACTGCCATTATATCACTCTCGCGGTTACACCGCCATCTCACACGTAGTTACACTGCCATTATATCACTCTCGCGGTTACACCGCCATTATATCACTCTCGCAGTTACACCGCCATCTCACACGCAGTTACACTGCCATTATATTTCAAAAATATTTCTGAAACATTCTCTTTTCATCCGGATTAGAAATCCGGTCAAACATGTCCGGATTAGAAATCCGGTCAAAACTCTTTGAAAATAAACCAACTCCCTTGTCCGGATTACAAGTCCGGTCAATACTTCAATTATAACGTTGTCCGGTTTAAAGTAAACCGGACGATACACCGTTCATCCTTTGACCGGTTAAGAGTATACCGAACAATACATCATTTAGCCTTTTGACCGGTTTAAAGTATACCAGTCACCCCTTAGCCGGTTTATAGACAAACCTTTTCTCACAAGCGGTTTTAAAAATAAACCGATTACCACATGACCGGTTTAGATGGTATCTGGTCACCTCTTGGCCGGTTTAAATGATACACCGGTCACCTCTTGGCCGGTTTAGTTATCCGGATTACAATCTGGACAACACTTGTACGGTCTAATCAAGAACTTTCATAAAAATGCTATAAAATTCAATATAACAAGTTCCAATTGCTTATCAATCTGTATGAAAGCAATTCATATCCAAAGCTCTTAATACACTCACCTTTTAGAAATTGAGAATCAAAACCTTTTGAAACCTTCTTCTTCTTCTTTCTGTGCAGATTCTTCAAATATACTTGAGAGAGAATTTCTAAATATGGAAAGTGTGTTGTGTGTGTGTTCTCTTCACAAAAACTTTATATGCATACATACCCACAAGGATTTGAGAGGCGGCTTAATAGCCGATCCCCTCTCCCTTCTTTTCTGTATTTAAATGCTCACACACACACATATCATACATACATATATCATATATATATATATATTTAGAAATAAATATATACATATATATATATATATATAACTAAAATGATAACCAGACTATTACATTAACCCATAAAGGTTTATTGGCATTTCATAATATATAATCTTAAGTTATCTATATCGTAACCCGAAGGGTGATCTAACTATTGGAATTTCGGGTGTTTAGGACATTAGTGCGGACGTTGGTGCTCTAAGCTTTACCAAGATCTTGGATATTCTCCTTCAAACTTGTGAGTTCTTCACGGCCCCACTTTTACTACTTTTTAGTTATTTATAACTGGAGGAAAAGCATGAAAGAATGCAAACTTTCCTGTTTAAATGTGAAACTGATGGACTAAAGAATTGTTTAGTCAGAGTTGTGAAAATCATGAAAAATTTATTGTTAATGCACTACTTATAAATGATAAATGGATGCGTTTGAGAGGATATTACAAAAAGTCCCCGTCCGTACACGCTACTAGTTAACTCGGGCACAACCCCGGGCCATGGTAATTGTGGATAGCCGCTATTGTGTTGACAGTCCCACCCAGAAACTGCTGAAGTAGTACTAATACGAACCGTGGTACCTGAGTGAGTGAACGGGCCACTTATGGTAGTTCGTAAAATAATGGGGCACATTGGTCAAGTAAGGTTCTGTAGCATCTAAAGTTGTTAAGCATCGACGGAAAAATTTACGTTTATATAGTGCATGTTTTGTAAAAGTTTGCAAATTGTGATTTATGCATTGTGAATATTTTGTGCATATGAAAACTCATGAACTCACCAACTCTTTGTAGTTGACGTTGTTTTGTGTTTCATGCTTTTCAGGAAAATAAGTAAGAATGGGAGTTTGGAAGATCTTTTGCGATAACACCTGTTCACAGTGTTTTTGAAATTTCTCTTTGTAAATGATGTTATTTTCATCGTGAACAATTGTACCATGAACTTGTCAATTTCCATAGTTCATGTAAGTTAATGGTGTTATCTATTGATTGGAGCTATGAATTACTTACATGTTGCGCCTCGTGTTTTTGCTTTAGCGGGGTGTGATAAATTTGGTATCAGAGCCTCGGTTATAGAGATCACCGGTTTTTCTTAAGACCAAACTATAACCAAATGCTTTCAAAACAAAGTTACTATTATAGCCAGAGGATGAAGGTCGTGTTATAATACTTAAATTAAACAGAGCTTGATCCCCTATGTTTAACTTAAGTATTATGATAAAAGATTCTCATCGGTTGTGGTGAAAGTATGCTCAAATTAGAAAATTTATCTAAAAATAAGAAAAGCATGATTGTGTGTGTGTTTGCATGAATTATGAATATCCATCGCCCTAAACTAAGCAGAAGCTCTGGTTGTGTAGTGAAGCAAGTTATATAGAGTACTAAGTCAACCTGAGGGTCAACTCGGTATCTGGATGCTTGGTAGTTAGACATAGATAAAGGGTTTAGTCTCTATAGCCTTTGTATTCGAAAGTTCCCACTATGCGTTAAGTAGGAAATTTCCTGGACATAGATAGTGAGCTTGCGTTCTAGTTTTGATTAAGAAACTACTGCTCTATATAAGTGAGAAGTGTTTAGAATCACTGGTTGGCTTGACCTTGAGAGCCAGAAGCTCTGGCTAGAAGAACCAGAGGCTCTGGACCATGAAAGAAGAAAATTTACTAACTCTGTATGAGGAACCAGAGATTGATGGAATTAGAGATTGATGGAAGGTGATCCATCGGTTTGCCAAGTATGAGGAATTAGAGATTGATGGAAGGTGATCCATCGGTTTGCCAAGTATGAGGAACCAGGGATCAATGGAAAGTGATCCATCGGTTTGTCAAGTATGAGGAACCAGAGATCGATGGAAGGTGATTCATCGATTTTCTATGTATAAGGAACCAGGGATCAATGGATAGCGATCCAGCGGTTTGCTAAAGAACGAAAAACTAGAGGCCGATGAATTTGAAACCTCATACCTTACTAAGTGGATGTTAAACCAGAGGTTGATGAACTAATAGTCAAATATTGTTCCAAGTATGTGAACTTCAACCAGAAGCTCTGGTAGTTGGCCAGAGCCTCTGGTCATCCAGAAGCACTAACTTATTTTCTACCCTTTACCTTTCCATAGTAACTATCATTTTAACCTTAAGAGTCTCATCAAGTGAATATTAAGCGGATGAATCCGGCTACGTGGTTGGCCGATCTAGAAGGGATATATCAATTAATACGGATGTGGACCCATATGACTTGGAGGACTTAGCAACTAGCGAAGCACCTGCTTTACCATCTACATCGGTGTTTCCTCCGTCAGAACCAGTACCTGACCTACCACCTCAAGCGTATCATGGCTCAAGGATTAGGGTCACGGCCAGGAAAAGTGTATCACTACCTCGAAGGGTGACTTTCGAGAATTATAGTAGAAACAGAGGAGAAGGATCCCAAACTCAACCTAGGAGCAGAGACTCTCGAGTGGTGACTGGAGTACCTGCATATTACGCCCAGGGCATGACTCTGGATGAACGAGAATGGGTGCAGAGAATTGCAGTGGAAACTCAAACTCACCAGACCCGGCTGGGATATCATCATCACATTTTGAACAACCTGTCCGATGTGATGGAAATGCATCACCAGCGTACGATAAGAAACTCGGATGTTGTCATCACTTCAAGACGCGAAATTAGAAGATTATATAGATGCTTAGTGGCGAGTGTGCTGATGATACTGGTACTAGGAATGCTAATCTGTTGGATACTGCTCTAGAAGCGATGATTAGTGTTAGAATCATACTCTTTTGTGGGGTTAAAAGTTTGTTTTCAGGGATTGTAATCTTTTGAAATGCCCTTTAGTATCTTTTGAAATCGCTGGAATGTACTGAACCTTGGATGAATATAAAATTTTATGTTTAACCATGAGCTTGCTTTGTTGATACCTACAAGATGAATATCTTATACATCTTTCTGTTATTAATATTCCCATGAAAATGATGAGACTTCCTTTTTATGATGCCTTAGAAGATGCCGCCAAGGAGGGAAAACCCTGAAGTTGCCCGACTCGTGTCAGAGCAACTCTTGGTTGTGCTTCCCAATATAGTCAGTCAGGTGGCTGCAGGTCTGAATGCTAATAAACCTAGCAGTTCTGAGCCTAGGACATCTAGGGAATGCACCTATAAATCCTTCAGATCCTGCAACCCGAAGGAATTTCAGGGAATTGAGGGATCTGTAGGATTGCTAACTTGGATTGAAGGAATGGAGTCTGTCCTCCATATCAACAAATGTTTAGAAGCAAAAAAAGTAGAATATGCTACATGTTTATTGCAAGGTAGAGCTTTGACGTGGTGGAACACATTAGTTCAGACTAGGGGTCGCGAAGCAGCCAATCAACTCTAATGGGAAGAATTCAAGAAACTACTAAAGGACGAGTATTGTCCAAGAAGTGAACTCCAAAAGTTGGAAATGGAGTTATGGAATCATGAGATGAAAATGGAAAACATAGTTACATATACTACTCGATTCCATGAGTTAGCCAATTTAGTGCCACATCTGGTGACACCTGAGGAAGTCCGAATCAAGAGGTATATCTGGGGATTATCTCTAGAAATCCGAGGAAATATTACCTCGGGAAACCCAAAGACCCTTCAGGAGGCGATAGACATCGTAACCAAACTCACCAATAATGCAATTTGGTCTGGAGAATTCAACAAAGGAAAAAGGAAGGTAGAAAAACAGGAAAATCAGACACTCGGGGATAGGTTTGGCAAGAAGAGAAAGGCGGTAGGAAACTTTGGGGTTCAAACAAAAGTGGCAAATCAAGGAAGCAAAACACAAGTGCAATAAATGCAAATTTCCACATTGAGGAAATTGCATCATTTGTCAAATGTGCCATAGAGGGGGCCATTCCATAAAGGATTGTCGAAGGCGATTATGTTTTGAATGTGGGAGTCCGGATCATGTGAGAAACGTATGTCCGAAAAGAAAGCAAGGAACAAATGTTAATCAAGCCCGACCAGCCAACCAAAGAAACACAGAAAGTCAAGCTAGGGGGCGAGCATTTGAAATTGGAGCAAGGGTGGCTAGGCATGATCCTAATGTGGTTACAGGTACATTTCTCCTAAATAATGAATTTGCATCAGTATTATTTGACTCAAGAGTCGATAGAAGTTTTGTATCTTTCGACTTTAGGCCAAAGATTAATTTAAAATCTCAAAGGATGAAGGAAGATTATATAATAGAGTTTGCCAATGGCCAAGAAATTAGGACTAGATATTTAATCATGGGTTGCACTTTAAGCTTAGCTTAGAAGGATTTTAGCATAGATCTTATTCTAATTGAGTTAGGAAGTTTTGATATAGTTATAGGCATGGATTGGCTATCCAAAAATCGAGCTGAAATAGTCTGTTCGGAAAAGATTACCCGAATTCCCCATGAAAGAGGAGAAGCACTTATAATTCAAGGAGAGCAGTCTGATCGAAAAATTAAGATAGTATCATGCATGAAGATGTAAAAATACTTAAAGAAGAACTATGTTGCGTTTTTGGCACACATTTTAGATAAGAAGGTTAAAGGAAGATGTATTGAAGACTTCCCTGTAGTACGTGATTTCCCAGAAGTGTTCCCCGAGGATCTACCAGGATTACCCCCACCTAGACAAGTCGAATTTGATATCGACTTAATTCCTGGAGCTGCCCCAGTGGCAAAGGCACCATACCGATTGGCCCCATCGGAGATGCAAGAAATGTCCGGACAACTCCAAGAGCTGTTAGATAAAGGATTCATTAGACCCAGTTTCTCACCATGGGGTGCACCGGTTCTGTTCGTCAAGAAGAAAGATGGAACAATGCAGATGTGTATTGACTATAGGGAGCTTAATAAGTTGACTATAAAGAACCGATATCCTCTTCCTAGGATCGATGATTTATTTGATCAACTTCAAGGTGCCGTTTACTTTTCAAAGATTGATCTTCGATCGGGTTATCATTAAGTAAGAATTCGAGAAGAGGACATCCTTAAAACGACATTTAGAACCCAATACGGCCTTTATGAATTCTTGGTTATGCCATTCAGTTTAACCAATGCCCCGGCTGTATTCATGGATCTTATAAACTGGGTTTGCAGACCATACCTTAATAAATTTGTAATCATCTTCATAGATGACATACTAATTTATTCACGGAGCAAGAGGGATCATGAGCAACATCTGAGATTGATATTAGAACTACTTAGGGACCAGGAATTGTTATAATTGGGTCTGAGACAACCTGGGTTGAGGTAAATTATACATGTTTATTATGTGAATTATGTGAAATGTGCATATTTAAGTAGAAATGCATGAAGCATTTATGTGAAATATGAACATGATATCATGCATATTGTGAAAAGATAGCATGACATATATAATTCATACGTGTATGCATGTAGTGTGAAGCATGCATGAGGTGGTGTTTATTGAGTTTAAATATTYGGGTGAAATCATTGTATCTTCATGGGTAAGAAATCATGAATTTTATAATGTAAAATCCACCGTCCAAGATTATTTCTATTGGAGGAAGCTTTCACCACCTTTAAGTTTTTATAACTAAAATAATCTTCACCGCCTTGGTGAGAGTATTTAAAGAAGTAAAAAGATAAGATTTTATCTTATCATTTCAAATTGAAGTCTGTTCAAAAGAGAAAGAAAGCTTGTGGTGGTGAAAAGTGTTCTTGAAGAATCTGTGCTAAGAATAAGCTTTTGCTGTGTGTTTATCTTCAAGAAATCTGTTTGATAAGGTGAGTTTTAAAATACCGTTGATTATAAACCGTTAGTGGTTTTGGAACTAGTTTCCTCATATATTTGCGTATCAACTGTTGAGTTTGATATTGGTTTTGAAGTTAAGATGATAAACTGTTTTTAATAGTTTTATGATGTTGTTATCTTGGAATTTGATTTTGATAAATATCAAATAGAGTTGTGTTCTTCAACAGCCTTGAGAAGTTGTTGTTTGAATCTGTTTTTGGAACTGTTTTGAAAAGAATTAAACAGCATCTGGGTTTTAAAACAATTTCAAAGAGTTTATGGAAAAACAGAGTTTTCAACTGTTTTGAGGAGAACAGATTGTTCTTGAGAATAAAAGGTTTTAAGTATAAACCTATGTTGGAACCATGATATTGGTTTGAGGATTATGAATAGGTTCACTCTGACATGTGACTGAGATCTGTCTTTGGATGAAC
>NC_037532.1:18512965-18516096 GCF_001531365.2 Cynara cardunculus var. scolymus
AAGGATTTGAAAACTTTTTATTGGTGGCCAGGACTAAAGAAAGACATATCAAGGTATGTGGAAAAGTGTATGACATGCCTACAAGTAAAGATAGAGCATCAGAGGCCCTATGGAAAACTGCAATCCTTAGAAATTCCTGTTTGGAAATGGGATCATATCACAATGGATTTTGTTATGAAGTTACCCCGAACCTCTAGAGGATGTGATGCTATATGGGTAATAGTGGATCGCCTATCCAAATCTGCGCACTTTCTACCGATAAAATAGAGTTATTCATTGGAAAAGTTAGCTCAGATTTATATTAAAGAAATTGGGACAAGACATGGAGTTCCACTATCTATCATTTCGAACAGAGATAGCAGATTTACATCGAAATTCTGGGAAAGTTTTCAAAAGGCATTAGGATCTAAATTCGATTAAGCACAACATATCATCCTCAAACAGACGGACAAAGTGAAAGAACAATTCAGACACTTGAAGATATGCTAAGGGCATGCATCATAGATTTTGGAGGATCAAGGGAAGATCATCTTCCATTAATAGAATTTGCATACAGTAATAGTTATCATTCCAGCATTAAAGCGGCTCCTTATGAAGTATTGTATGGTCGGAAATGCCGAACCCCTGTATGTTGGAATGAGGTATGCGAGAAACAATTAACAGGTCCTGAGATTGTGCAAGTAACTTCTGAAAAGATTGATCAAATTCGGGAAAGAATCAAAACAGCTCAAGATCGTCAGAAAAGCTATGCAGATAAGTGCAGGAAATCAATTGAATTATGCGTAAATGATTTAGTAATGTTGAAAGTTTCTCTCTGGAAAGGAGTTATGAGATTTGGGAAGAGAGGTAAACTCAGTCCAAGATATATTGGTCCATTCAAAATTTATAAACGGGTTGGACCAGTAGCTTACCAATTGGAATTACHAGAGGAACTTAGTCTGATTCACAATACTTTCCATGTGTCAAACCTAAGGAAATGCCTTGCTGATCCTAGTATGGCAATACCACTTCCGGAGATTAAGTTGGATGACATATTAAATTTTGTAGAAACTCCAGAAGCTATAACCGACCACAAAACCCGTGTGTTGAGAAACAAGGAAATAAGTCTAGTAAGGGTACAGTGGCAATTTCATAAAGGATCAGAAGCAACATGGGAATTAGAACCAGAAATGAAAGAAAAATATCCATGGTTGTTTGAATGAATTCCGGGACGGAATTCTTTTTAAGGGGGGAAGAATGTTATAACTAGGTCTGAGACAACCTGGGTTGAGGTAAATTATACATGTTTATTATGTGGATTATGTGAAATGTGCATATTTAAGTAGAAATGCATGAAGCATTTATGTGAAATATGAACATGATATCATGCATATTGTGAAAWGATARCATGMCATATATAATTCATACGTGTATGCATGTAGTGTGAAGCATGCATGAGGTGGTGTTTATTGAGTTTAAATATTYGGGTGAAATCATTGTATCTTCATGGGTAAGAAATCATGAATTTTATAATGTAAAATCCACCGTCCAAGATTATTTCTATTGGAGGAAGCTTTCACCACCTTTAAGTTTTTATAACTAAAATAATCTTCACCGCCTTGGTGAGAGTATTTAAAGAAGTAAAAAGATAAGATTTTATCTTATCATTTCAAATTGAAGTCTGTTCAAAAGAGAAAGAAAGCTTATGGTGGTGAAAAGTGTTCTTGAAGAATCTGTGCTAAGAATAAGCTTTTGCTGTGTGTTTATCTTCAAGAAATCTGTTTGATAAGGTGAGTTTTAAACTACCGTTGATTATAAACCGTTAGTGGTTTTGGAACTAGTTTCCTCATATATTTGCGTATCAACTGTTGAGTTTGATATTGGTTTTGAAGTTAAGATGATAAACTGTTTTTAATAGTTTTATGATGTTGTTATCTTGGAATTTGATTTTGATAAATATCAAATAGAGTTRTGTTCTTCAACARCCTTGAGAAGTTGYTGTTTGAATCTGTTTTTGGAACTGTTTTGAAAAGAATTAAACAGTATCTGGGTTTTAAAACAATTTCAAAGAGTTTATGGAAAAACAGAGTTTTCAACTGTTTTGAGGAGAACAKATYGTTCTTGAGAATAAAAGGTTTTGAGTATAAACCTATGTTGGAACCATGATATTGGTTTGAGGATTATGAATAGGTTCACTCTGACATGTGACTGAGATCTGTCTTTGGATGAACCACTTCATATTAATGGGCAGGAGGATATAAGGGTGGAACATTATGCAAAGAAGATAATCTGGAGGATATAAGGTGGGACCGTATCAGCATCGCCTAACTCTTACCATGATAACTATTAGAGTTACAACAGATTAGAGTTCTCACTTCTTGGTGATTTGAGGATTTAGAGATGTTGTCTTTAGTAGAAATGATGGTAATGATGTGATGGTATTGGAGATAATATGGTTGAGTAATAATGCTTTGGGTAAAAGCATTGTTATGAGAGAACAGAGGAGCTCTGTTTATACCTTGCAAGAACCAGAGAAGCTCTGATTGACTCTCATAATGGAACCAGAGGATGTTGGTTATTTATGAAAATTCTTTTAAGATTTATGGTTTGGAAAAAATAAGCTTTATATCTTGAGAAGAAAGCTTAGTGATTTGATTCATTGTTTTGAAATGATTTTTCGAAAGAGTTTTTATACTTAGAATCTTTTTATGAAAAATAGACCAGAGGAGCTCTGGTTGACTTACACGTTGAACTAGAGGGGCTCTGGTTGGTCATGTCTTTGGAACCAGAAGCTCTAGTTAGTACAACTAGAGGCTCTGGTCGAACATGAACTTTTTATAATTGCTCATTTTATGTAAAAGGCTATCTTATTGATTGAAGGTTTATCTAAAGATTGTTTTTGAAAAATTATATGAGTCAAAGGTGCTGGTTAGTACAACCAGAGGCTCTGGTCATGAAGACCAGAAGCTCTGGAAGAGAGACCAGAGGGGCTCTGGTCCGGAATATTGAAATATTTTTCTAAGTGTGGTTTAAGACCAGAGGCTCTGGTCGTGAAGACCAGAAGCTCTGGAAGAGAGACCAGAGGGGCTCTGGTCCTGGTTGTCGAAATATTTTCTAAGTGTTGTTTGAGACCAGAGGTCCGATGGACCGAA
>NC_037532.1:18516259-18539060 GCF_001531365.2 Cynara cardunculus var. scolymus
TGTTTTGGAAGCTTAGATGCTAGGATACAAGATTATGTACTTTTGGAATTTTTGGGTTGTGTATTTTATRTTCCAAACTCTTGTATCATGGACCTATGTGGGGAAAACATGTATTCTATGTATCAATATATGTGTTATATGCAATATGTGGATTGGGGTGTTACAGGAATTGTATGCAAAATTCTCCAAATGCAAATTCTGGATTCGTGAAGTACAATTTCTTGGTCATGTGATCAATGAAAAAGGAATTCATGTAGATCCCGCGAAGATTGAGGCCATTAAGGGATGGGAAACCCCAGAAATCCCGACAGAAATTCGTCAATTTCTTGGTTTGGCAGGTTATTATCGACGATTCATTGCGAATTTTTCAAAGATTGTGCAACCACTCACAGCTTTAACACAGAAAGACAAGAAGTTTGTTTGGGGAGAGAAGCAAGAAGAGGCCTTCGAAACTCTCAAGCATAAGCTATGCAATGCACCAATTATGTCATTACAAGAAGGTTCGGAAAACTTTGTGGTATACTGCGATGGATCACATCAAGGATTGGGGTGCGTACTTATGCAAAAAGATAAAGTCATTGCATACGCCTCAAGGCAACTCAAAGTGCATGAGAAGAATTATACTACGCATGACCTAGAATTAGGAGCCATAGTATTTGCACTTAAGATTTGGAGACATTACCTATACGGTAACAAGTGCACTGTGTTCATTGATCACAAAAGTCTTCAACACATCTTCAATCAGAAAATGTTAAATATGAGGCAAAGAAGATGGATTGAACCGCTCAGTGATTATGAATGCAAAATTAAGTACTATCCAGGCAAGGCAAATGTAGTAGCTGATGCTTTGAGCAGAAAGGAAAGAGTGAAGACAACAAGGGTACAAGCTTTGGGAGCAGTAGTAACCACGACTTTGAAAGCACAAATTCTCAAAGATCAAAAAGAGGCATTGAAGGAATATAATTTGAAAAATGAGACCCTACACCACATGGAAACTAAGTTCCAACTGAAGTCCGATGTAGTGAATTACTTGGAAAACAGGGTTTGGATTCCTAATTACTTGCAATCTTAGATCCATAATTCTGAATGAAGTCCATCGATCAAAGTATTCGGTTCACCCTGGAGCGGATAAGATGTATAAGGAATTGAGGGAACACTATTTGTGACCGGGAATGAAGAAAGACATTGCCATATATTTGAATAAGTGTTTAACTTGCGCAATGGTCAAGGCTGAACACCAAAAACCATCTGGTCTACTCCAGCAACCTGAGATTCCCTAGTGGAAGTGGGAACAAATATCGATGGACCTCATAACTAAGCTACCCAGGACTGGGAAATGGCATGATGCAATCTGGGTAATTGTGGATCGCTTGACGAAATCTACTAATTTTCTGCCGATTCGAGGAGATTATAAGATGGAGAAGTTGGCTCAAATTTACATAAATGAAATCATTACTCGGCATGGGGTACCTCTTTCTATCATATCAGTTAGAGACAGTCGATTTACATCAAGATTTTGGCAATCACTTCAAGAGGGGTTTGGTACACGTCTGGACTTAAGTACATCATACCACCCTCAAACGGATGGGCAGACAGAAAGAACCATCCATACATTGGAACATATGTTACGTGCGTGCGCCATAGATTTTGGCGGAAGCTGGAATACGCATCTTCCGTTAGTTGAATTTGCTTAATATAACAGCTATTATGCCAGTATTCAGTGTGCGCCTTACGAAGTATTATACGGATGCAAGTGCATATCTCCACTTAGTTGGTTAGAAATCGGCGATCGGCAATTAACAAGACCTGATGTAGTTCAAAAAACTACTAACAAGATTGTAATTATCAAAGATAGATTCAAGGCCGCAAGAGATCGTCAGAAAAGTTATGCGGACAATCGAAGGAGACCATTAGAGTTTCAAAAAGGGGACAAAGTACTCTTAAAAGTCTCACCTTGGAAAGGAATAATGCGTTTTGGGAAAAGAGGCAAATTGGGTCCCCGATATATTGGTCCATTTGAAATAACTGAAAGAGTTCGACCAGTGGCATACAAACTTGATTTGCCACAAGAGTTAAGCACCATTCATGATACATTTCATGTATCAAATCTTAAAAAGTGTTTAACTGTTGAAACACTGGTTCTACCATTGGAAGAGGTGCAAATTAATGACCATTTGCGTTTTGTTGAAAAACCTATAGAAATCTTGGATAGAGAAGTCAAGCAATTGAGGCGAAGTAAGATCCCAATTGTAAAAGTTCATTGGACCTCAAGGCATGGACCAGAGTACACATGGGAAAGGAAGGATTTTATGAAAAGCAAGTATCCTCACTTATTCACAAACGGGTCCAAAGCTAAGAATTGAGGAATCAAATTTCGGGACGAAATTTTTCTGCCATGGGAAGACTGTGACATCCGTCATTTTCGGGATGAAGCTTAAATTCGGACACAGTGATGTCCGCATATGGATGCGAGTAATGAGTGAATCGCGAACAAGGCAGTATCAGGGAATTACCGAGTATCACTAAATCGCTTAGCCGAGAAAGTTACTCCGGACAATGCTGTGTCCGAGTTATGATGTGAGGAAGCTAAGTCGTGACTAAGAGATGACCGAGGAAAACGTAATCTGGTCAGCCTTATGTGCGAGGTTCTTGAGTCCGGATGCAAGGATTACCGAGGACTTTCAAATCCGGATGACAAGATGAGCGACTTAAGTCTTTATGCGAGGTAACCTAATACAGACAGAAAGGTGTTATGCGATAAACCTTGAACACGGATGAACACTTGAGCGATTTAGCAAGAACCCGGATGAACACTTGTTCGAGATTCTTAAATACGGTCACTCCTATGACCATATATAACCAAAATCGGACAGACATGTATACGAATTATCAAGCTCAAAAATTTCTACGTGTGAAACTTAGCTACAAAGTGAACGATAATCCCTCAAATCCTACTAACACTTGAACGATTTACACATTGAATCCGATGAACAATCACCAAAAACACAAAAAACTTCAACTTTTCATGCAAAAATGGATCAAACACTTACTTTTTGAAGAATTTACCAAGAACACCAAAATTTTAAAATTCCACAAATTTGATCAAAACTCGAAAAAATAATGATCAAAACACAAATATTTGTGAATAACAAAGATTCACGACATGATTACACACATTTTGATCTAGATTTTAACACAAAAACTCAAAAAGTTGAATTTTTTTTGGATCAAACTGTTTAAAAATTGAAGAACATAGGATGAACACTTTGAATTCCAGAATATTTTATTCAAAAAAATCTTCAAATCAGTGATTTCTTCTCGTGATTTCTTGCATAATCCGCTCTGATACCAATTGTGAGTCTACAATATGATCAATCTTCATATATCTTCATAGAATCATGCCAAGTGAATATAACATGTAAGATCACTTGAGATGAGATTGAGAGGATTAGTCAGATAGTCGACGTCTCTATATTACTCTCAATTGAACGTACGATTTACAATGAAGCTCTCCTAACAAATTACACTAAAGACAAAAGCTTATATAGGGTCAAACTATAACCCTTGTAGTCAAAGTCAACAATACAAAGCAAAGTCAAACACGCTATCATTACAAATATAGACAATAGTAAACTTTCAAGACGAATATAATTTAACACTGAAATTCAGACCCAACAATGATAATAACATATTGAAGAATAGATGAATCAAGTGTTAGAATTATGTTAGAAGAGAAAATATGCAAGTATTGACTCGAAGAAACACCTGATAGGAGATATTACTCGTTTCAAACAAAATTTAAAATGAAAATCATTTAAATCCTCACTTCGTAAAATCATAAAATCATTTGAGATCAAAGAAGTGGTTTGAACACTTTGAAAATATTTTCAATTTAGCTCATACACAAACAGATCAGCATTTTAGAGACTCCACTTGACATGATCAAATAGAGACTCTGACTCCCCCTTGACATGTACAAAGGAAGATCTCTTATCTTTTGTACAATGTGGAGAATGAACATCAGTATGATTATTCTGATCATCATACTCATCGTTAATAGCTTGAATTTCTGACATTGTAGCTTGAGTCCTAAATTGTCTTGTACAGAAGTCATAACAATCACTGAAGTACAGGTTCTAAACTGAAATGTTTAGAAGCTAAACAACTGAAGTCTGAGTTCTAGACTGCTTTATCTTGAAGTCTGCACAAAAATCACTTTGGAATATATGGGTTAGTATCAAACAAATTATTAGATATAGCTTTAACACGCCATTCATACCTTTTCTTTGGAACCCATTTCCAAAGAAACTTCGCATCCACAAAGTATGATTCTTACTTCTTTCGAATATTTTTCTTTTGAACAATTTTCTTCGTAGCACATGAACCATAAGCAGATTTGGTTTTATGTGAAAGATCTAATAATGATTTGAACTTCTTAGATCTGATCTGTTGTTTGCATTTGGCATTGATGGATAAATAATTGTAACCACAGTAGTTGCAATGCAAATGTGTTGGAGTTAAGGATAATATATCTGAATGAGTAAAATGTTTTGAATATTTCAAATCAGCATTCAGATTACATTTTCTCTTAGTGAATAAAGCACATTTACAACTAACAAGCTTAGCATTTGGATTCTTTAAAGAAGAATTAATTTTGGAAAAATTTGCACTTTTTTCTGTAAGTCATCTATCTTCCTCCATTAATAGCCATTTTGCAATACATCTTTCACTGTTGCAATAGATAAGAAAGTTGAATTCACAAAGGATTTAATAATTGAACACCCAGACTTTTCAGATATTTCAGATTTGGGAGAAGACTTAAAATCATTTTTGAAGTTAATTTCAAATGACTCTTCGACCTCAAAAATACTTTCATCAAAATTGATTTTATCAATACCAGTGGATTTGATTTGAGGATCAATTTGAGAATGAATAACTGGATTTATAAAATCTGAACTTTAAGGCTTTTTGACAACCTCCTCAAACTTCATGATTTGACTCATTATCTTGGTTCATTCATCAAAACAGAAATTTAAGTCTTTCTCGAGATCATGGATCTTTTGTAAATTTGACTCATGCATTTTATCTTTACAAATAAGTCGCATGGTTAGTTTAGAAAGTCCATCATTAAGCTTTTTAACTTTAAGCGAAAATTCAATTTGAGCTTCTTTTATTGATCTCTTTTCAGATTTTAACTTCGCCTCAAGCTCAAAAATTTGCTTCTCTAAAGCATAAATTTTAACATTTGAGTCAAATTCAGGATTAAAATGAATTACCCTATCATTTTGCTCAATATTCTTTTAAGTGAAATCAAAATCATAAATCACCTCTGATTCAGATTCAGGGTCTGAGTCACAAAGCATATTTTTCAAAAACATTAGACTTAGTAGATTCTTCATTTTGTGAAACAGATTTTGAAGAAAAGTTTAAACATTATGTTGGATAGAATGCCTCAATTTTAGAGTGTGAAAAATCAAGTTTTCTAGTTGCATGACTAGAGTTCAAATCATCGTATCTTAATCCCACATTTTTTAAATTAGGTGTTTCAAAACGTCCTTCATCTGATTTATACATATCACTTTTCGAAGACATAGGTGATTTAGATTCCGATTTAACAAAAGTTACCTAAACAAAAGTAATAAACAAAATTGCAGTCCCTCTTTCATTAAAATCGTACAAAGATTTTGGGGCCTTTTTCAGAATATCAGACTCAATAAACTACAAACCTATTTGAGGATTGTAAAATCTTGGATCCTTGGTTAATTTATCATAATTTTCAGAGTCTGCTTAGATTGACCTCGTTTGTAAAGAATTTCCTCCAACTGTTTGATTTTCTTATGCAAATTATACTCTTTCTTCACGAAGCATGTCAAATTTTAATTGGGTTATTAATTTATGAATTATTGGATTATTAATCATTATTTGATATATATATATATATATATTATATATATATATATATAAGAGGGGTGGGAGATGACGGCAAAATTTTAAAACCGATCAATTACCACAAAATTTTAAAATTTTATAATCCACCCCTGAACTTTCCATTACCACAAAATTTTAAAACCGATTAACAAAAATATGAAAACTGAATGTTACACCATGAGCTCCTCAAAGCTCTACATTTTACTTTATTTTCTAATCTTTCAGGTCCTTTTTTGGAGGAAACCTCAGCCAGTGACTACAACATGCGGAGGATGTAAAGCTAATGTTGCCAACATTGGATAACGTTCTCACCAACATTCATACTATGACATTCAAGGTTGAAGACTCCAAGTTCTCTTCAAACGCCAACCTCTGCTCTCTCAATGTCGAGGTCTCAAATCTTAACATAAGGTTGCTGAAAATAAGAATGTTTTTCCCTCTCTTCGCCAGTCCTTCCATCAACACAACAAGAAGGTGAACCAGATGTTGCAACAGCACATTGATCTGGTCCAACAGATTATAACAGCAATACAAGGCCTATCTACTCAAGCACCATCCTTTCTAAGTACTGATCATTAAATGTTGGAGATGGTGGCCAATTACACCATCAAGCAGACAGAGTCCTTCAGCAAGTTGGAGGCTAAAGTACTTCGTTTGCACTAGAAAGCACCTCTCCCTCATTCTGATGATGACAAAGAGGGAGAGATGACAAAAGAATAAGTTGAACAAGTTGAGGCAGAGGTAGAGGCTGAGGCTGAAAAATTGATAACAAATGTTGAACGACTCCTCCATCCGTCCACTTTAGTTTCCCATCTCATTGATGTGGATGATGAGGAGGAGGAAGAAGAAGAAGATGACGAAAATGACATTGAGAATGATGCTGACATCATCAAAAGATGGGATGATGATGACGATGATCATGAGAACGACTGTTGCATCCAGAATGCACCAACCACCTCAACCACTCGTAGAATATCCTTATTGGAGCCATCATTGAAGAGGGAGACTCAGCAACAACGTTCTTCCTTTAAAGGAAAGGAAAACGTACAAGATGAAATAAGTCCCAACTCTCCATTCTCTAAAGACCCATCACCTCTGCCTTTTGAATGCATATCTGAAACCATCCTCTTCTCTCAGCCAATAAAAAGAATACCCTTCCTCTTCCATCCACTTTTGTTACAACATTTATTCTTTTTGTCTCTATACACACTTCTATCTCTCCATGTGAGTCCTCACAACCAACAATGGATCCCTCATCTGTAGCTGATGATCATCATCTATGGTTCGTCTTGGATGACTCTAATGCTGAAGAAGATGAAGATGCTAACCTTATTCCAAGATCCTCCAGCTCTCATTGTGCTACATCTAAAGCTGAAGAATTAGCTAGGATGATTCGGATCTAGAGTTGCATCAAGGAGCTGAACTCTACCAGAGCTCAGCTTCATCTCTAAGGATGAAAAACATGATGTTATTCAGGCTCAACAACAACTAATGAAAAAAAGCCTAGATCTTGCAAGGAGCCAGAAAATCAATACCCTAGCTAAAGGGAGGGTCGCTAGAATCAATCCAATTAATGCTCAAGTGCTCTATTTAGAAAAGATAAAGAGGACAAAGCCAAAAAGGACTCATAGATGGAGAAAGAATTGAGATGGTGTAGATTGAAGGTTGAGCTTTGTCTAAATACTCATAAAATAACTGACATAACTGTAAATGGAAGGAAGAAAGACAGAAAAGTCTTAGTTACCACAACCATTGGATTATGGTAACTAAATAATTGACTATCCATTCCTTCTTTTACAAATATGGTTTCCATGAATGGTTGAAAATAAATCAGACATATAAACGTCCAAATCCAAATACAAAGGATACATTAGAATGAGCTAAACAAACTCTTTGACAAAATTTCCAAAGTTGTATCTATCCCTCCTCTACAACAAATGACTTCAAGAAAAAAAAAATAACATTGATGAAGGACCTTCCTTCAAAAATGAACACGGAACAAGTTCTCAACAGACATGATATTTAACATGTCCAAATACCATGATACGTCTATATTGAAACTAACCCTTCCTCTTACAGGTCCTTACTTCCCAGGTAGTGTAATCTTCAAGCCCGAGCACGGAATCAACTTCACTGACACTTATGGAGAACTAAGTTCCAAAGTTGCTCTAAACTATCCATTACACCACTGGATCATCCCCTCTTTGTCATGACATGCTGCAAAGATGACATGCCTAGAAGATTGACTGATAGGAAAATAAGGAAGGAACTACTCAGAAGAAGAAATGAAGGAGCTGAAATTCCATCTTACGTAGATTTTTCAGATACATAGATCTTTTGTAATAAGTCCTTCATTTTTAATAGTACATTCCTCCTTGTAAATTTTATTCTTGTATTGTAATCTTTCAATATTATCATGAATGAAATTTCAAGTGAACTATTCCCTCAGAATCTAACGAGGATCCCTGAAAACAGTAACTGGGACAAAAGCATCTATAAATTCTATATTTTCGTTTTCCTTCACTGATTCTCTTTCAACTTACTTATAAGTTAACATGCTTTCAATATTAGAAATTCTCAATTGTTTATTTATTTTTCTTGTAATCTCTTCTTACAACTTAAGTGATTCAGCGAATCACCTTCTAACACTAAAAAACATCCCCACAATAGTAAAAGGGACATGTATCTTAGAAGTTCTTTTTCACTACTATAACTGTTAACATAGTGTCAATCAGCTAACAATGAATTAAACAATGAGAGCAACAATCTAGAGATCAAATCATCATATATATTGATAAACTCTCTCAATACATGTTTCTCTCTCTAGAATCTCTCTCTAAGCTAGATTCTCAATACGCATCGATCTCCACCTTATAATTACTATTACAAAGCTATATATAAAATTGACAAAACATACAAGTCAAACTACAAAGTAAAGTACAATTTAGCACAATGTTGACTTTTGTTAACTCTGTTGACTTTAAACTTTGACCTCTTTAATCATTAAGCTCGGTGATCTCGGATACAATAATATTTGACCTAACAATCTCCCCCTATTTATTCACGATCACATTCTTCAAAACAAATCCCTTTATCTTCACTTCAAAAGATCTTTGACATAAACAATCTCCCCTAATGAATACAATCAAACTTTATCAACCTTCAAATAAGACGAATCTAAAAAATAACAATGTTCCCTTTTTAACAAATATATTCTTCAGATCAAAATCTTCACTTTGAAACAACTTTAAAAATCATTCATAAACTTTCTCTTTTAAGGTCTACAACGATCAATAATTCTTCAAGAAAACATCTTGAATCAATAGACATTTAGACTTGAAGCTTTGACACTACGTGTATTAAGCTTGTCACCTTTATATCATGAAAGAATCCAACTTTAATAATAATTAAAAAACTCTTTAAATCTTTCTCTTGTAAGCCCAACAAATCTTTAATGGATATGCCAACAATATATCTCAACAAATCAGCACAAATTCTTCAAATCAGCACCAACCTTTTCATTAACATCTACAATCTTAAAACCTTAGATTCAATAGATTTAGATTCAAACATTCTCTTCAACATAATCACTTGATATTTAACTTCTCTTGTTAGCTCCTTCTGAATATCATCACATATTACAAATATCTTCGATAATCTTTTTTCTCTTTGCTTTTTTGATGTCTTTGATATTATTTCTCCCCCTCATGATGATTAGGAGAATCATGAACATCATGAACAATCAAAGACTGAAATTTCTCCACCTATGAACAATACAAAACAATTAACAAAAATTTCTTCAAATATATTCCCCTTGTACAAATGAATGAGATTCTCTCAAGCAAATTCAGTTAATCTCCTCCTTTATACAAATTAGAATTTTATCCCCTTCTATGAAAAATGTGTTTGTTAGTAACAACATTCTCTCCCCCTTAAAAATAGATCTATTTCAGCACATTGTCATGCTCCCCCTCAAAAAAATGGGTAATTGTCTAACATACAGAAACATATTTCGTCAATGTTATCGCTGCAATCGAAATAAATTCAATTGAGTGGCCTATTTTGAAAGTTGGTGTTAGAATATTTATTTGAAAGTGTAAGTAAAAAGCCTCTTGCTCTAGTCAAGAGGACTTAATCAGAAAGCGTCCTGGAACCAAGAGCTCATATATAGAGCTCGTACAAAGAACGAATGAAGATCGAAGACATGGGCGCACTATACAGAGCTCGACTCCCAGACAAAGAGCATCTATGTCTCCTACTTAGCCCATTTGCATGAAGGTTCCATGACATACCCTATAAGAAACGGTTATTGCAATCAAACACGTGGAGGTAGAAGACTAGTGGACTTGTTGACTTAGCGAAAATGCCAAATATGGAAGATTTCTTTTGTGGAAACGCCTATAAAAGGGTAATTACTCTAAGGATGTCCTTACTGATTCACAAATTAAGAAGACGCGCTCCTGCCATATTTAGAGAGAATATATTTTGGACTTGTGAGAATTAGGTACTTGAGAGAATTTTGATAGACACATTATTGTATGTTTTTGGTGTTCTTGTGTAATCTATTCAGGCTAATTGAAATACAACTGACGTGACTGCATCCTTAAAGATTATTGTGTTTTTGTCATTTCGTGTGAACCATTCTAGTATTATCATTGCTGCTTCTGTTTACCTGTTAACTCAAGAAATATTTACTACTGCATTTGAGGTTTTGGGTTCCTAAAATTGGTATCAGAGCCTCCTAATCAGTCTATTGGTTAGTTAGTTCCAATCTGTTTAGGATATCCTCATTTGCTTGGTTATTTGTCTTCTTTGAAATTGGTTTTCAATCTAGATCTCTGTTTTCCTTTTTAAAATCTACAGATCTCATTTATTTCTTTGAAGATAAAAGTATTTCAATCTATTTCTCCAAGTTGCATTTGTCAAGTTCAGTGATTACATTCCTAGCTTCAAGTTCCTAGTTCATACTCTTTTTTTATTAAAATGTCTTACCAAACCTGAATTTCAATGTATAGTGCCGGTTCTATCACTAAACCACCTACTCTCATTAGGGATGAATATCCCCAATGGAAGCTTGGGATGATCAATTTCTATGAAGGTCTTGACCTTGAGCTTTATGAGTCTGTAATGAATGGTCCATACATACCCATTACTGTGATTCCTAGGGTTCTTGCTACCATGACCACTGCTGAGATTACTGCCTCCCGAATCCCTAAGGAAAGAAGGGATTAGAACAATGAAAACAAAAGGAGGGTTGAGGTTGATCAAAAGGCCAAAATGCTTTAGATTATGGCACTTCCCACCAAAATCTTACAGTCCCTAGATGCTTCTGGTTCTGCCAAGGATCTATCGGATTACCTTGCAAATCAGCTCGAAGGTGGGATCAAGATGAGAAAGAACAGACGCACTCAATGCTTGAACGAATACAAAACCTTTCAAGCTCTTCCTGATGAGTCCCTGGAATAAACTTATGATAGGTTCAACACAATAATTAATAAATGCAAAAAGTGTGATGTTGTGTGATCCCAATAAGAGAACAACATGATGTTCTTGAAGCGGTTGAATGAAGAATGGGCTAATATGTCGATGTCTCTCCAAGACAATCAAGACTTGGAACAGTGGACTCAGCATGACGTGTACAAGACTCTGTAGGCTCAGGAGAAGGAAGTGCATAAGAAGAAGGCCGCTCTCAGTGGACCTCTTGACCTTATCTCTATCTCTTAAGACTCTAGCTCTACAAGGACATCCACGGAAAGGAAGACCAGAGAAGAGGAGTGGAAAGAAGGTGCTGGTTTTTTAGAGTTAGGAGGAAGAACAATGTCTAGCTTTGATGATGATGATGATGATATTAGTGCCTTCGCACAATCCTTGGCTCTCATCACCAAGGAGTTCAATAGGAAATTTGGGAAGAGGACGTTTGAAAGAAGAGGCAAAGATGACAGAGCGAGAGGTATAAGAAGCCGGTATATGAGCCCAAGCAGGATCCTCAACAAATGATCAAGAAATAGAAGGAGCTGGCAGAGAAGACAAAGCAGAGCGACAGGTGCTATCGATGTGGCAGGCCTGGTCATTTTCTCTAACTCAACCTCTGAAGATGAATCTCAGGTGCACTTATGTGGCATGGTCGTAGATAATGAAGATGACACATAAGCATCTGGCTCTGACTCTCACGTATGCTCTATATCTGGCTATGAACATTCTGAACTTGAACAAAGTATTTCAAAAAACTCCAGCAGAAGCTTTTGAAAGATAAAGAAAAAAGAAAATTAGTTGAAAAAGAAAAGAACATTTATAAAAGAGAAACAAAGCTTCTGACTGTTGAGAAGGAGGAGCTCTCTATGGAAAACCAAAAGATTTTGAAAACCAAAATTTACACAGAGAATGTCTTTAAATCAGAGTGTTATAAACTGAAAAAGGCTCTTGTTGAGGATGATAAAAAGATTGTTGAGAAAGAGTGTGATAGGCTGTTGGGATTGAATTTTAGTGATAAATTGTATTTGTCTTGAAAGTCTATAATTGTAATGTTAGCATGTTTGACTTTGTTAGTCATGTTGACTTTGGCTAGAGGGTTCAATGTTTGACCCTATATATACTTTGTCCTTTAGTGTAATTGTTAAGTACATGAGCTTAATTGTTGGAATACGTACATTTGAGAGATATATAGATGGTTTGACTAGTTGACTTTTCCTCTGAAGTCCTTCAAGTGTTCTTAATGCTAAACATGAAGATTGCCATAGATTCATAGTGATATTTGATGATTGATCGTATTGTGGACTCACAATTGGTATCAGAGCAGGATATGTAGTGAAATCAAGTGGAAGAAATAAAATTTTTTTTTTGAAGATTTTCTGGAAATTTTAACTTATGTTCATCTTGTTCTTGATATGTTTTCTTCAAGTTTTAAGACATTGATATGAAATTTTTTAAAAATTTTCGTGTTTTGATGTTAAAATCACGATCAGTGTGTGCATAATTGTTTTGTGAATCTTTGTTATTCACAAAGTTTTGTGTTTTAATCATTAGTTTTCAAGATTTGCTCAAATTTGTGAACTACAAATTTTTTTTTGTTCTTGAAAAAGTACTCAAAAAGTCAGATTTTCATCCATTTTTGGATGAAAAAGTTGAAGTTTTTTTGTGTTTTTGACTTGATTTAGTCGGATTCTTGGTGTAAATCGCTAAAGGGTTAGGAGGTTTCGGTAGTCGGTTTCATAGCCAAATCTTTGAAGTTCTTATTGCCCATAAGATTATCCGAATATTACCTTAGTCATTTTTCAATCTTAATGTCTGGATGATGCCTTAGCCGGATTTGAATTTGTGTAGTCTAACTCTGCCATAGTCCCATCCGTATTACTTGTTCATCGTAGAAGGCTTACACGGTTTTGACTTGCAGAACTTGTAATCTGGACATCCCTGTATCCGGACTTGGTGTTTATCGAACAAAAGCCTAGCCGGATTCGTCCTACATGGCTCAAGGTTAGGCGGGTTCAAGTTTCCTCGCGTCCTTCCTCGTTAACACTTAGTCGCAAGCAGCATTTCTCGGACAGACCCGCTTGCTGTATCGTCCGGATTTGATTTCCTCGGCTAAACACTTGGTCGCGACTTGATTTGTTCTCGTATCCATAACCTGGACACTGCCGTGTATGATCTAGCCCCATCCTCGGTCACTGCCCAATCCAATTTAAGCCTGAACCTCGGTCACTTCTTGGTCGCGATCTTCCCTACCTCGTGATCTATCTCGTATCCAGATATAACTCTCGGCTAAAAGACTTAGCCAAATTTTGGTCTTGTCCGATTTTGAGTAAATTTTTTGTCAAATCTTTAAATTTTCAGCTCTTTTTTATCCAGATTTCAGGTTTTCTTCAATTTTAGCAGAGTTTATCTGGATTTCACGTTTTAACCTGATTTTCTAGAAATTTATTGATTTTTTGAAAGCTTAACTGTTTTGAGTTGTTTTGTGTCACGTAAACCGTTTTTAATCAGATTTTAACAGTTTTTGACTGTTTTAACAGTTTTTATTGCTTTTAACAGTTTTTGACTGTTTTAACTGATTTTTGACACTTTTCACTGTTTTTCTGATTTCGGAACGGTTTTTGAACTTTTCTAAGATTTTTTAAGCTTACAAATTTTATCTGAAGGATTTTGTTGGATTGTGATTTCTTTGACTGATTTCATACACTACATAAGATTCGTTGATCAATCTTGAATTTTTTAAATGGCAGCTTCTCTTGAGAATCAGTATAAGGGACTGAAAAATAAGATTTCTGAGTTGGAAAAGAGTGCGAAGGATTATCAAGACAAATACATAAACATGTTTTATGAAAATCATTCAGATAAGGAATTTATTAAGGATCTGTAAAGAGAGAATAAAGAAATGAGAGAAAACATTGAAGAAGGTCTCTTGCATAAGATTAGCGAGCTTGAGAAAACTTTGAGTTCTGTAAGAAAAGAATGTGATGAAGAATTGAAAACTTGGAGTATATCAAATAAAGATTTGTTCAATAACTTCAAGAAGTTCACAATGCACTGAATACTGAAAGGAACTCTCCATAAAGGAAACATACAAAGACTGAAGATTTCACAAAGAAATTTCACGATTGTGAGAATAATTTGATAGAAGTAAGAAAATTACTAGAATTAGAGAAGGAAAAGGTTCTAGAAGCTGAGAAGATAGTTTTTGAGAAAGAGAAGAAGAAAATGATTGAAGTGGAGAAAATATTTGATTCTGAACGTATATCTTTTGAGAATAAAATTAACTCGTTAGAGCTGAACTCCAAAATGTTGTTAAATCAAATCTATGATTTTGAGCAGCTAATCATCTTGGAACAAGCCAAGATTGATAAAGAAAAGAAGGAAATTAAAGAAGAATGTCTAAGCAAGAATCTTGAATTATTTGACAGCATTGCTCAAAAGCCGAAAGCTTTGGATGAAGAAAATAAGTTGTTTGCTCTTGAAAAGAGAAACACTACTAAGAATTATGTAGCAATTGCCAAATAGCTTGCAGAAAAGAAGAAATGGCTCGACATTGCTTCTGGGAATGAAAAAAGCAGCTCAGATGAAGAGAGACAGGAGTTTGCTAAAGAAAAGAAAATGTTTGACAAGCTAAAGAAGGAATTAGAAGGTAAGCTTCTGGATACTACAAAGAAATTGTCTAATCTTAAGACAGAACTTGAAACTGAATTGAAAATGAGAACTGAACTTAGAGATAAGTATGATTTAGTTGCTGATGTAAGAGACCAGCTTTTAAAGAAAGTTAAAGATTTTTCATGTACTTAAAGCTAAATTGGTTCTCCTTTACAGTGTAAAACAAGCTTTTATGACTATTCTAAATCTAACAGTTATTCGAGCAGCCCTAAATCAACTGTTTCTATGTACTATGCTCGTTATTCAAATCAGTACTATCAAGGGTATGTCATTGGATAACCCAATTATCATTGAAAGGTTAAAACGTTTGGGTTAATAAAGCTGAATTTGTTTCGTCTCGTAACTATGTTGTTACTAACTCTATTCTTCCTTGTGTTGTGAGATCTACTAATGATCTGATAAATCTTAGAAAGAGAAGAATCATGTGCTCCACATGCAAAACAACCGACTTTGTCAACAGGAAACGGTACAACAGTTGGTATGGAGACAACATATATTAGAAGAGCTGGAAGAATTATAACAAGTATGATAACAACATGTATGGATCTTATTGTATATATGATCAACCTGTTAAGAGTGCTAAAAAACATCTAATTAGAATAGATGGTTTGGCAGTTACAATATCCTACAACCAGATACTAACAAAGAAGGACCCAAGTTCGTCTAGGTACCAAAACCTATTTGATCTGATTTTGCAGGTGCGTCATTACTATGTTGATCATAATATCATGTTTATGATGCACAAATTCAGGGGGAGTTTGTAATCTGTCCAAATGAGGCTTCTGAATAAATCAATTCAGGACCCGTGCTTAAACGATAGTGGTTTCTAAGCACAATAGGTTAGGACCCGTGCTTAAATGATTATGGCTTTTGAACAATTCAGTTCAGGACCCGAGCCAAAATAGTGTCATTTTTGTTTATTTTTAGTTGAAATGAATCATTACTTAAATCTATTTTCTAGGGGGAGTCTCTGGAAAATTTTCAATAAATGTTTTTGGGAAGTGAATTGTTTTCTAAAACAAGTACATTTTCTGAGCAGGTATTTCCTGAGATTTTACTTGCGTAATTTCTCATCGAACATAATTACAATACCTGTTTCAGTTATTCTTCAAACTGTTATTATCACGTCTCTTATATAAAATCGTTTTCGGTGATAATACACTCGTTTGTAATCAAAGTTTTTTTTTCTGATATTTTTTTTACTTTGATTGATACACATTTCATGATTCTTTGAATATCAGAATCTTAAAACTTGTACTTACATATCTTCATTCATTTCTCTCACTTTCTGAATAATCTGATTTTGATACATCACTCCTTGATTGATTGTGCTTCAAAGCTACATAACTTGATCAATTTTATCTGATCATTGTGCTTTATAGCAATAATATTTTTGATCAATTGTTTCTGATCATATTAAGCATATTGTAATTTTAAGAGGTACTGAGTGTTTCACATTAATACATCTATGGAATGTTAGAACCGACAAACCTACCCAAGAGGACA
Organism: Cynara cardunculus var. scolymus; assembly: GCF_001531365.2. Lineage (NCBI taxonomy): Eukaryota > Viridiplantae > Streptophyta > Magnoliopsida > Asterales > Asteraceae > Cynara > Cynara cardunculus. The sequence continues at coordinate 18,532,835 of NC_037532.1, forward strand.
ACCATATCTGAGTGAGCTTTAAATACAACATGGGTTTGTGTGCAGAGCTTAAAATGAAAATGAGAGGGGTAGTTGTTGTGAGCCAAAAGAATTGACGAGAGTTGTGTCAGGATTGAAAGATTACAAGAATCCTGTTGTAAACTTCCAAAAACCGGGCATACCACGTAATATATTAGTTCTCAACTTTTTCGAGACTAATATTGAGAAAAAGGCATAGGTCAGGCCAATTCTTGTCACAACCCCACCAGCTACTCATTTATTTCTTAATAGATAAGTGTTTCAATAACACTGTGGGCACGTAACTCACAATTTATCAGTTTCTCATTCGAAGAAAGTTGATATTGAAACAGAAGGATATATGTCCCCCCTTCAAGTCTTTTTTATCACGAATTGAGTCTGATAAATTTGTGTAGTCTACACGATTTATATTTTTGAGCCTAAACAGAAGCATATGTTGCTTTATCTGTGACATCCTTCACTTTTGGTGCATCAGGTTAGTATCTTTAGAGAGTTCTTATATTTAGAATTATAATTCATTAGGATCTAGTTATTGGAAATCTAGTGACTTAGCCCCATTTGGTAGTTCAGAAAAACCTTGTCAAGACGAGTAACTGATAAAGTAACTATGTAATGCCAATTATATTAAAATTCTTTTGAAATAAATAAAATCGATATTATAAATTTAAAAATTTAAAAATATAAAGTTTTAATCGTATGTGCAAATAATTTTATTTTTTTTACAGAATTTGGAATTTGGCTTAATAGTGAATAATTTTATTAGTGTTGATAAAATGTATTTAAAATTATACTTTTGTGGGCTGAGTTTCTATAAGAAAAATTAAAAGAAAAATAAGGTGGATGGGCCTTGTATGGGTTGGCCCTTTTGTTTTCATATAAAAACCCCTTTTCTTTTAAAAAAAATCTCTCATTACATCTTCACAGTTCCCTTTTTTTCTTTCTCTTTAAACCCTTCATCTTCTTCCATCCGAATCCAATCCTCAACATTTTCCTTGATTCTTTAAGAGCATTCAAGTCTTCAAGATTTATCAAGCGAAAAGGTAAAAGATTTGGTATTATTTTCAAATCATTACAATAAGCTTCTTGAATCTTTATACCTCTCGCTTCTTCTTAAGCTCAAGGATTTTCTGATGAATCTAAGAGGGGAGATTATTCATCAAAGACACGAAAATGAGATAAAACTCCATTGCATGTGGTATTTAATCAATAAAAGAGGATATTTCGAAACTGACAGGTTGTTTCTAACAATCCTGTCAACCATATTTTTCAAAATCAACCCCAAACTATTTGACTTATCTTGAAATATGTTTTGGATTAGTTATTGTTATTGTTTCGGTTTCACTCAAAAATGTAAATTTTGGGTATTTAAAATGTTTAATAGGAAGTCTTAGGAGCAATAGTGATGCTGTTAGACAAAAGAAATTTAACAACAGTGACTGTTGTAGTTTTGAAATGATTTTTGGAAAGTTCCCTTGACAAATAATAACTTTTTGGCGCAAAAACCTTCTTTATTTAATTAAATATTTGATTAGTTCTGGTATCGATGTTAACCCATAAAGGTTTATTGGCATTACATAAGATATAAATTATCTATATCAGGTCCCGAAGGGTAATCTAACTATTGGAATTTCGGGTGATTAGGACATTAGTGTGAACGTTGGTGCTTCAAGCTTCACCCAAAATCTTGGATATTCTTCTTCAAACTTGTGAGTTTTCATGGCCCCACTTTTACTGCTTTAGTTATTTCTTTTAACTGGGGGAAAAAGCATGAAAGTATGCAAACTATGTTGTTTTAGTTGTAAAACTAATGGACTAAGGAACTGCTTAGTCAAATGTTATGAGATTCATAAAAAATTTGAATTCTATGCACTACTTATAAATGATAAATTGATGTACTTGAGAGGATATTGCAAAAAGTCCCCATCCGTACACGCTAATAGTTAACTCGGGCACGTCCCGGGGCCGTGGTAATTGTGGATAGCCGCAATTGTGTTGAGAGTCCCACCCAGAAAAGGGTGCACATTACCTAAGTTTTAAATAGTCTACTCATGTGTGCGAAAGGGCCATCGCTGAAGTAGTACTAAAACGAACCGTGGTACCTAAGTGAGTGAACGGGCCACTTATGGTAGTTCATGAATTAATGGGGCACATTGGTCAGGTAAGGCTCTGTAGCGTCTCAAGTTTTTAAGCATCGATGGAAAATTTACATTTATAATGAGCATGATATGAAATAGTTTGCAAGTTGTGTTTTATGCATGGTAAATATTTTGTGCATTTGAAAACCCGTGAACTCACCAACTCTTTGTAGTTGACGTCGTTTTATGTTTCATGCATTTTCAGGAAATTAAGTAAGAATGGAAGTTTTTGGAAGCATCTTTCGTTATCATTTGTTCACCAGCTGTAGAAACTTTTGTTTGTAAATAAACTTTTCTTCGTGAACAGTAAACTCAATGATGTTGCAAGGCTCTTTTTGGATTTTGTACTTAGAAGTGTTATCCAATGATTGGAGCTATGAAATGCTTACCTGTTACGCCTCGTGTTTCCGCTTAGCGGGGTGTGACAGATTTGGTATCAGAGCTCAGTTATAGAGAACACCGGTTTTCTTAAAACCAAACTATAAATAAATATTTTCAAAGCAATGTCATTGGTATAACAAAAGGTTGAATGTTATATTATTATACTTAAATTAAACAGAGCCTGATCATATATGTTTAACTTAAGTATTATGATAAAAGATTTCAATCGGCTGAGTTTAAAATATGCTCAAATTTAGATATTTTACTTAACATCTGAAAAGCATGATCGTGTGTGTTTGCATGAATTTCGAATATCCATCGCCCTACACTAACCAGAAGCTCTGGTTGTAAAGTGGAGCAAGTTATATAGAGCACTAATTCGACCAGAGGGTTAACTTTGTATTTGAACACTTGGTAGCAGAACATGGATATAGGACCTAGTCTCTATAGTTTCTATATTTAAGAATTCGCACTACACCTTAGGTAAGATTTTCCTTGACATAGGAAGTGAGCTCTGTGATATAGATTTGGTAGAATGACCACTATTCTATTTATGTGAAGAGCGACCAGAAGCTCTGGTTGGCTTGATTTCGAGAGCCAAAGGCTCTCGTCAGAAGAACCAGAGGCTCTGGTCTATGAAAAGAAAATATTTTCGAAGTATGAGGAACCAGAGATCGATGGAAGGCGATTCATCGGTTTGCCAAGTATGAGGAACCAGAGATCGATGGAAGGCGATCCATCGGTTTGCCAAGTATGAGGAACCAAAGATCAATGAAAGGCGATCGATCGGTTTGCCAAACATGAAGAACCAGAGGCTCTGGTATATATGAAAAGGAAATATTTTCTAAGTATGAGGAACCATAGATCGATGGAAGGCGATCCATCGGTTTGCCAAACATGAGGAACCAGAGATCGATGGAAGGCGATCCATCGGTTTGCCAAACATGAGGAACCAGAGATTGATGGAGTGCAATCCATCAGTTTACCAAACATGAGGAACCAGAGATCGATGGAAGGCGATCCATTGGTTTGCCAAACATGAGGAACCAGAGATCGATGGAAGGCGATCCATTGGTTTGCCAAGTATGAGGAACCAGAGATCGATGGAAGGCGATCCATCGATTTGCCAAGTATGAGGAACCAGAGATCAATGGAAGGCGATCCAGCGGTTTACCATACTTGAGGAATCTAAGATCGATGAACCAAGAGATCCAATGGATTGTTATAAAGGTTGAGTCAAAGATCGATGAGCTCAAAGTCAAATGTGGTTCCAAGTATGGGAACCTCGACCAAAAGCTCTGGTAATGCAACTAGAATCTCTGGTCAACTAGAGGCTCTGGTCAACTAGAGGCTCTGGTCATACAGAAGCTCTAACTTGTCCTCTACCCTTATGCTTCTACCATAGCAACTCTTGTCTTAACGTTAAGAGTTTTATTGATGATGCGAATAGTAATTAAGTTTGCCAATATTACAGATCACTATGTCATCATCTAGTGAATATTCATCGGACGAATCTGGGTATGCGATTGGTCGAAATAGAAGGAGCGTACCAATCAATGAAGATGTTGACCCATATGACTTGGACTTAGCAACCAACGAAGCGCTTGCTCTATCATCTGCATCAGTTTTACCACCATCAGAATCGGTACCTGATCTACCACCTCAAACGTTTCATGGCCCAAGGATTAGGGTCACGGCCAAGAAAAGTGTAGCACTACCCCGAAGGGTAACTTTCGATGATTCAAGTAGAACCAGAGGAGAGGCATCCCAAACTCAACCAGGAGTGGAGACTCTAGATTGGTGACTGGGGTACCTGTCTCTTACACCCAGGGAATGACTTTAGAGGAACGAGAATGAGTGTGGAGAATTGCAATGGAAACTCAAACCCACCAGACCCGGCTGGGATATCATCATCACATTTTAAACAACCTGTCCGATGTGATGGAGACGCATCACCAGCGAATGATAAGGAACTCGGATGCTGTCGTCGCCGCAAGTCACGAAATAAGAAGATTGTATATATGTTTAATGGCAAGTGTACTGTTGATACTAGCACTAGGAGTGCTTATCTGCTGGATGCTGCTCTAGAAGCAATGTTTAGTGTTAGGATCACTACTCTTTTGTTGAAGCTTAAAATTGGTTTTGAGGAATTGTAATCTTTTAGAAAACCCTTCAATATCTCTTGAAGTCGTTCGAATGTAATGAATTTTGGATGAATATGAAATATTCTGATGATCATATGACTGTTCTAATGATATCATATCATATGCATCATCCTGTTGATTAGAAATTATTATCCGTAATATTGCCATGAAAATAATGGGACTTCCTTTTTATCATACTATAGAAGATGCCTCCAAGAAGAGAAAACCCAGAGGTTGCATGTTAGCTCTCATATCATTTAATGTAAAAGTATGGAAAAAGTAAATACTGCAAGTGTTGACAGAAGAGGTTCCACCACAGAAGACCACATAGGACCAACAACAGAAGATGTTCAATCGTACAAGTGAAGTGTGACAAACAGAGGTTCTGGAAACTAGTTCTCTGTAATCAAAGCGTACAAGTCAAAGATGATAGAACCTTTGTTGTCTATCACAGAGGTTCTGAAAGATGATCCTCTGGAATCAAGTGCTCTCAAGTCACATCCAGCAGAGCCTCTGGGATGGCTCACAAATGGTCTGCAGCTTTATCTTCTGTGAAGAACTTTTTTACTGTTTTACTTAGGTTAGTTAGCTGCTCGTACTTATCACGTTACTATGTTTGTAATCTGCTTTATTTGAACGGCTTAGAAGAATTTGTACATCTAGGTCATGTCAGAAAAGCCGTTAGGAACGAGTATAAATAGCAGCGAAGGCCTTTGTAATTCAGTGTGCTTCCATATCGTATTGTAAACATTTTCAATCAATTGAAAATCATTTGAAGCTACTCTCTCATTATTCTTCATTCATCAACTATGTTCTTCATTGATTATTTGCTCTATTTGCTTTTATTGTTTCTGCTGCACTGTTAATGTTTAAAGATCATCCATAGTATTTGATTAATATCCAAAACTGAGTTAATCGATCCTATCAATTGGTATCAGAGCAGGAATCAAATTCTAATTTGATTTATTCTGTTCTAGGTATTAATCTTCTTACGCTCAAGAACACAAGTCTTCTTCATCAGGTTACCCTGTTCTTCACTTTTTCATTTGTTTCTTCTTATTCCTACTTTTCTTCTTCTTTCAATGGTGAATCTGGCCAATACTTCTTTTATGAGCACTGGTTCACAATCTAAACCTCCCACGCTCATACGTGAGGAGTACCCACAATGGAAAGTGCGAATGGTAAATTTTCTTGAAGGTATTCATCCCAGGATCTGTGAGTTTCTTTATAATCCTCCCTATATTCCCATGAATTTAATTCCTAGAGTTCCAGCAATTGGAACAACACCAGAAATTCCCGAGCACTATCAACCACGTTCTGAGGCGAACTGGAGCGATGAGGACAAAATTATGGTYGAGTTGGGAAGTAAATGCAAACGATTGTTAATAATGGCTATACCTAATGAAATTTTCAAGTGCATCGATCATTGTCAACTGTCCATGGACATTTGGGCAGAACTAGAGAAGCAAATTGAAGGAGGCAAGAAAACCCTTAAAAACAATCGATCAATTTGCATTGATGAGTATCACAGCTTCAAGGCAAAAGACG
>NC_037532.1:18539160-18551445 GCF_001531365.2 Cynara cardunculus var. scolymus
AACAAAACTCTTGAGAATACCTTTATATCCTCAAAGAATCTTAAAAGTAACATTCCAAATACTAAGTCCATTTTTAAAAGACGAAGGCTATTGGTTGCTCTAGACACAAGAACTTCTTTAATAATGGAAAATGTTTCTTTTGAAGACTATATTGACTCTTTCTCACCTTCTGAAAAGAAGGATTCCATTCCAAGGAGATTTATGAGACAGAGTCAGATAGGAATTTTCAAGTTTGGACAACTAGAGACCCAAGAAGACTGTGCTTTTGTGCGTACAATTCATCCTCTTGAGAGAAAGTTATCCTCAGAGGCTCTTGAATWTTTTCCAAAACACATCACAGAAGCTACAAATGTTAACTCAAATTTCCCAGAGCTCTCTGAAAATGATACTTCTAAGCATGAATATGTCTCAGATCATGAAGAAAATCCTACACGAGTTGTAGAAACTGATATTGATCTTGAGAAAAGAAAGAAGGAAAATCAAAGACAAAGTAACTCTCAATGCTCTTCCTCTGCAACTCAAAGACCAATTTACACTTGGCAACAATTGAGAAAATGACCTCAATCTAACATTGCTTCTGTTTAAGCAGGAAAACCAAAGAGGGGATCTAAACAGAAGAGTTTTAAAAAGGATTTCAAAAAGGAGCCTAGAATAGGAAAGGAATCTTGTAAAGAGAAGCCCATACCTAAGAAGGGCTCTAAAAATAAAAATTATGTACCCCTCTTTGATGATTTTAATGAAAAATTCAAGAAAGCTTCTTGCAATTTTACCTTCTGTGATTATTTCAATATTATGCATGCTCTATCTAATCATATTCATCATTCTTCCTGTCCGGTCTCTCACCCTAAGAACCATGGATCTAGGGTGAACAATAGACAAATTGGCAATTCTTCTTCTAAGAACAATAAGACCAAATCAAAAGATGCTATGGCATACTTCAAACAGGCTAATTTTGAGGGACCCAATTGGAAGTGGGTACCCAAATTAAACGTTCTCTAAATGCAGAAGAAGCAGCATGTGTCTACTTGGGTCGTGGACTCAGGATGCTCGAGACATATGACTGACACCCAAGAGCTTCTATCATCATACCTAAAGAAAGAAGGAGGTTCTGTTGTATATCTTGTTTTTAAATTATCTCTTTTTGCATATAGTTTTATTTCTTGRTTAACCTTCACTTGTTTTCTTAGTTAGTAGGTTTTCCTGGCAGAGATATGCAAGGTTTGAGGGGGAGTATGTGATTGAAAAGGAATAAAACCTATTGAAGAAGAAAAATGTCTTTCATCACAGAAGTCTTTTCACAGATCCTCTGTGATAACTCTCAGAGGCTTTTTGAACGGATCTTCTGTCGATACCTCTTCTTTGGATTTTAAATGGTTTTTTGTTTTGAGGGGGAGCCATGGAAGTTGGCTTCAAGGGGGAGTTTTGAATTGAAAATTAAAACCTCAGAAGGTACCAAAACTTTTGAAGTATATTGATCTCAGAGATCAACTCAACAGAGCCTCTGGCGCTTCTATCAGAGGCTCTGTGGGTCTGAATTGAGCAAGTACTCATCTCTCTGAGGATTTTCAAACCGTTTAGGTAATCAAAGGTGTAACATGTAAGAAGGCCCCGCACATATCACAGAGGCTCTGTTACCCTTAGGCCTCTGAGAGAACTCAATTCTATAGTTTTCTATTATTGACATGGTGCGCGTGGTTCTGTGGATAAGGGTTAAAGTTGACCACGCGCGTGTCAGAAACGGGGGCGCACATCATCAATCGTGCGTCTTCCCAACACCGCGTGTGTGGAGTCCAGATTTCATACAAATCTTGAAATGATCTTCGTAGATTGATAAGAACACAAAGAATGATGTAAGAAATGATTAGGAGAGAGAGATAGAATTACATCAGCCAAATCTTGATTTCTGTGTTAATGACAAAAGCACTAATTACAATTACAAGGGAATTCCTATTTATACTAGGAAAGAAAAGACTAAAATATTACAAATAAAACTATTCTAAGGAGAAACTTGAATACAACTTTTAAGCTCTAATCTTGAACCCAACATTGTGTCATATTTTTGATTCGTCTCTCCCAATAGCCACTCATCACGATATTTCACCTACGAGACGGTTCCCATTCAAAATCCCTCACTATATATACCCTTCCCCCAAAACGTAAACCTCTTCATTACTCCTTATACTCCGACGAACCTCAAGCTTTCCGGATAAACCTGCAACAATGTCTTCAAGCTCATATGCCTCCATTCAATTTGTGAATGACTCAAGCGACAACGAAGTAAATCAATCACAGGCACTAACTTCTCATGCCCTATCGTTCTTTCAAAATCGATATGAGAGAGTGGTACTTGTAAAGAAACCTAACAACTACTATTTCGCTCCCTCACCAACTGGCTTCCCTGATTACACATATCCTCTTCTCGAAATCCTTCACAATCATCATATATATTACGCTCTCACAGCAACTAAACCTACCCCAGAAACCTATATTACCCAATTTTTGCTCAATTCATATATTACTACCCTGGAGAATTCTGGATTAAGCATAGTAGGTTATGCTTCACACCTTACTGTCAAATCTCTTGTTCCAATGGAAATGAATGTAAATACCCTGCGTACAGCCATGCATCTACCCTTCTTGGAAGATCTTAATTTGAATACCTTCGCTCTATCACCTACAGACGCCGAATTGATTGAGTTCCTTGAATTTCACTCCTACACAGCAAAGACAAAAATCGTAAAAAGGACTGAATTCAAAAGGAAGGGCCTTCCCCCAATGTGGAACACTTTGTTCTCAATAATTAATTGTTGTTTAACAGGGAAGGTCGGCAGCCACGACCAAACTTCACATGCCATGCTTTCCATCGTTTATAGAATCTACTTCAATCTACCCCTAGATTACGCACAACTCATCTATGATGATATGGTGAGTCTTATCAAAAAGAAGTGTGCTACTCAAAGGGGTGAGAAATCAAAGTGAAGGCATAGAAGAAAGCCAAAGAAGACATCAATCACCCAAACTTAATCCTACAGAGGTTCTTTGGCTTGGTCTTTGGAGATTTGATAGCAGAGAAGCTACCCTCTGCAGAGCCAAATGCACGGCTATACCCAATGAAGGAGTTCCACCCTATAGAGCATGAGCTAGGGTACAGAAGCCCAAGGCCACTATCAAAAGCCATGCTCAAATACCTTAGTAGAGGAGATAGAAAAGTGTATAGACATGGATACAGGAGGCCAGAGCCGGTCCCTAAAACCCCTCCATGCATAGGTATCCCCAAAGGAGAGAGAGTGCATAAAATGAGGGTTGAGGGAAGAAGGGAGGAGCCTACAGAGGCTAGGGAGATGAGTGAGGAAAGAACGAGGGTACTTAGTCCCCAATGAAGCTCTAAGAAGGCAAAGAAGACTCACAAGGATGTTGATCCTTCTTAGAAAAGGAAAGGTAAGAAGAGACCCGCAGAAGAAGAGGGTCCAAGCAGTCCTCTGCCAAAACCGAAAAAGAAGAAATCGAAGGCCCAACCCGCAGAGGTTGAGGTCACAGAGGCTGAAATCCAAGAAAGCCCAGCAGAGATTGCTCCTAAGCGCAAAAGGTTGCGCAAGACTGTTCAAGTAGAGTCCCCAACAGAGCAAATACACAATGTAATCTTCCACATCCAACAAGAGTTTAAAGCGCCCACAGAAGTAGCGGATTTGAGGATAGAAGTTGTAATAGACGACGAAGAAGAAGATTTGAAGATAGAAGAGGGCGAAAAAGGATGGTGGTTTTACAAAAAGAGTCCATTCGGCCAAGGACTCGACACTACAAAGAGAGGCATCCGTTGCCCTTCACATATGATTGAACCACCAAGTCATGCTTCAGAGGCATGTGAGAGAATCACAGAGGTTGAGGGTCTAGAACGCCCAAAGTTTCCACTCGATCCCTCTGCCCAATTAGGCTCTGAACCTATTAGGCACGACATCGACAGAACACCGGTAGGCTCTCCAATTAGGGATGTTCGAGGATCTGGTGGAAGTCCCCGAGATGACAACGTCAAATCAGTCACTGAGGGCGCCTTACACTCCAAGGCTACTAGGTCACCATGTGTTGGTGATCTAGGTTACCCGAGTGCCTATGTGACGAAGGAGGAGTTACAAACCTTCGCCAAAGAGGTATTCAAGAGGATGGATGAGTTGAAAAGCTTGTTCTCCTCCCAACTGGCGACAGAGGCTCTTACACCTCTAACAGAGGCTCTGAAGGAGTTGACTTCTACAACTCATGAACTAAAGGCGGCCTTATTAGCCCTTCAGAGCTTTGTCTCCAATAAGGCTGATCTAACAGAAGCCTTCAGCGCACTGTCTCTCAACCCCTCTTCAATCCACACGCTCAAAACAGAATTAACGGAGGTTGCCGCCCAATATCCTGCAGATGTAGTTTTCGCCGGCTACACCAACTATTCTGCCTTCAAGGATGAGATCAAAGAGATGTTCTCCTCTGCGGTCACTTATGGCATCGATTCTTCATCCTCCAGGGCAAACATTAACCATCTAGCCACTTGCAGAGAGCTAGACGCAATGGTTGAAGCCCTTGGAGAGACCGTGCAAAGGAAGCCTGAGTAACCAACGAATCAATAAGAGACTGCACAAAGAAACTCGTCGCAGAGGGTAACAACTTCAGAAATGAAATCTATCGATGCGTCTCTAAAATGAAATGGGCCACAGAGATTGAGATCAGCAATGCCTCTGTGAATGCTGAGATGGTCATTGAAAAGATGGAGAAGGCGGCTTCCAAAGTTCTAAGGCGATTGAAGAAGGCTCCCCTCACTACATGCAAGACAGAGGCCACTTAAATCCATGATGATCAGGAAGGTGATGACCCTGATCGTCATGAGGGGGAGAAAAAGACAGAACCAAAGAAGACAACCTCTACCAAACCACTAAAAATAGTGGACTCTGCTGCTGCCCTATTCTCAAAAGAAAAATCTCCAGAGCCTAAGGGGAAAGGCAAGGGTAAAGCAGTAGAGGAGTCGCCATAGAAGGGGTCTAACTCTAACATGCTGGAGGAGGTCAATGAAGAAGAATATGATGACCCTGATCTTGTTCGAGCACTAAAGGCTTCTTTGGCAGAGGCACATGCGAAAAAGGGCAGAGCCCCCATCCCAGAGTCAGAGAAGGCTCTTCTTCCAAACTTACAAAAATACCGAAAGAAACATCCACGGATACATTTGATGCTCTGGTAGGAACTGTCAAGCCAATCCTACCAGAGGGGTCTACCCAAAGGCCTATACTCGAAGAAGAATCCAGAACACCAGAGTCTGCCACGGTGGGGAGGGTATCTGAGATCATTGAATCCATGAACAAGATTCCTACACAAAGGGTGCGCACAGAGCCCGTAACCACTGTTGAGGAGATTCTGCGGTGGCGTTACTCATCGATGGACACAGAGAACCCTTATGACCCAAACCTAACAGGAATGCCCTCTGCCATTGCAAAGTTCCACTTCTCGAAACTCACCAGGCCACAAGAGCAGGTCTTCTCAGAGCATGTGATCACTTCACTCGAAACCATTTATCCTCGCACTATGCTAAAGAAGACCATGCTATACACTCAATACATGGTGAAGAGGAATGATGGCAACCTTTACTCTTTCACAGATGCTGACCTCCACAACCTCTGCGTATTTGACCTAATATTCTTACACAAGATCTTGAACAAATACATGGAGAGGAGGTCAACATATTCGATTTCTCTCAGAAGGCTGATTAAGGTAATGCACGCTCAAGTCAAATTCTACATCCAGAAAGATTTCGACATCGCTATGAGGTTGGCCCAGCCAGATCTGAAAATTTCTCCTCCAAAGAACAGACCCAGTTGGCTGCTTAGATTTCATTCCAACATCATTGTCCACAATCCCATCTTTGGGTTTGTTTTCTTGGACAAGGATGAGATTCTAAGATTCTTCGATCCAAAATAGACGCACAAGTATTCCACAGAGTCTGTCGAGTGGGTGTTCAACTTGGTGGTGACAGAGGTGCAAAAAGGGAGAATAAGGGCGGATGAAGTGACCAACCTTCTGGAAACAATCAAGATACAAGTCTCCTTCAGAGAATGGATTTTCAAGGTCTACAAGATTGACCTACAATATGCCGTAGACGATTTTCCAAACTACGCTGTGGAGTAATCTCTTATAATAGTTTAGGCCTGCACTATCTTTTAATTCTTTCAGTAATGTAATTCTTTTTCAGAGGATGAGATTAATCTCCTCTTGTATTTTTTCATAAGTCAATTCTTGCACCCAACTGTCCAAAATTACTTTTTCATACTTAGGGGGAGATTGTTAGCTCAATTATTCCTATTTTGTAAAAGTATAGAAAAAGTATTCTGCAAGTCTTGACAGAAGGTTAACTCCACACAAGACCACAGAGGACTAACGATAGAAGCCATTTGATCGATCAAGTTAAGAGTGGCAGAACCTCTGGTATGTCTCACAAAGGTTCTGGAAAATAGTCCTCTGTAATATAGAACATGCAAGTCAATTACAGCAGAGCCTCTGAGATGGCTCACAGAGGGTCTGCGGATTGCGTCTTCTGTGAAGTTTCTATTCCATCAGTTTACGAAGGTTGTTAGCCGCATATGTTTCTCATGTGACTAGGGAATAATCGACTTTATTTGAACGGCTCAAATGAAGACACGCATCAAGATCTGGTCTCTAAGGTCGTTAGGAACTAGCATAAATAGCAGATAGGATCTTTGTAATCGGTGGTGCTTCCGGTATTGTAAACGTCTAATTTTTCAATTGAATTGATTGAAAACCCTTTGAAGCAATCTCTTGTGTTCATCTTCTTCATCAATACTGTGTGTTCTTAATACTCTGTTTTGCTCTTATTATTACTTTCGCTGCACTTCATTGTTCAAGAGCTTTTCTAGAGTATTAGATCAATATCAAAGCTGAATTTTAGATCCAACATTAATTATTCGTTTGTTTAATTCTAGAAGCTTATCTTCCTCTGATTTCTTAAGTGTGCTGATGCGAGTCTTTTCCTTTGCAAGTTCAGCTTTTTCTTTGGTTAGAAGATCAATTTCTCTTTTGTAGAAACTTGCTTCTTTTTCCGCTTTTATCCTTTCGGATTTTGCAAAATTTAATTTCACTTTTAATTTCAAGAAATCTTCTGAAAGTTTTATTACTCTTAACTCTAGCTCMGAYGGAGCAGAGTTGGTTTCATYGRMRGTAGACTCACATACCTGATCATCAGAGTTGTAGGCGGATTATGCATTGGACGTGGCCATCARACATATGAGKGCTTTGTCTTCATCRTCTGATGAAGAATCGGACACCCAATTTTCTTTCTCAGCCATCAGGCTTCGCTCTCTGGAATTATATTTGTATTTGTTCTTGTAATAGTCAGCATCCTTTACCAATCGTCCTCTVCATTCTTTGGAAAAATGRYCGAGTTTTCCGCATCTAAAGCATCGGAGGTCATTTTTTCTTCCATCCTTGTCTTCTTTCCTCTCGTCTCTTTTGTCTTCTCTTCTTTCTTCTCTTTCTTCTCTCCCATCTCTTCTATCTTCCCTCTGATGAAATTTGGATGGCTTCCTTTCATACGATGACTGGTACCTTTCCCTCTTGAACTCTTTTCGTTCATAGGGTGTCTTGATGAAGTTATTTTGAAACTGCTTTGTGATCAAGACCAAAGATTTGGAAAAAGCTTTAATTTCATCATCTGATTCAGAAGTTTCTTCTTCAGATTYTGATTCTACCACCAATGCTTTCTTGCCTTTCTTTTTATGTTCTTTGGTAGAGGTCCTTGATTTTTCCTTTTCWTYGRCARCAAGGGCAAGAGGTCCACCAATGGAAACCTTCTTTTTCATTATGTCATTCTCTTATGCTGCAAGCATTCCATACAGATCATGAAGTGACCAGCCGTCTAGGTCCTGGTTTGGTTGAAGGGACATAGACAGCCGAGTCCATTCATCACCCAGACGTTTTAGGAATAAAACGTTGTTTTCTTCCTTAGTTCTGGAGATATTGTTTCGACGACATTGATTGATCAATGTGTTAAAATGATCATATGTTTTCTATATTGGTTCATCAAGAAGGGCCTTGAAATTAGTATATTCGTTGAGACATTGTGCTCTACAATTTTTCCTCATTTTTGCTCCTCCTTCCAGTTGGCTTGCCAGTTCATCCCATAGTTCCTTGGTTATGGAACATGCGTCGAGGGATTGGAAGATTTCATTGGGTATGGCCATGATTATCAATTTTTTGGCCTTCTTGTCTGTTTTTATCTTTTCCATGTCGTCTTCATCCCAATTCTTCTCATCCTTGGGCATATAGTAGGCAGAAATTTCAGCCGTGGTATTTGTTCTTGGAACTCTTGGGACAAGATTTTGTGGAATATAAGGGCCCTCCATTACAGATCGCAAGAGGTTCCTATCCATTCCTTCCAAGAAATTCACCATTCTAATATTCCATTGTGGGTATTCTTCTCGTTGAAGAGTTGGAGGCTTGGTGAGGGAGCCAACACTATAAGCGGAATTCCAGTTGGCCATTGAGAATTTTAAAGAGAAGGATTTGCGTTTTGACGAGAGAGAAGATCAAAAATTGAGAGATTTTTCTTTGATCGTTTTGATTGGAAAATCAATCAATGGCTCTGATACCAATTGTTGATCCCAGATCTCTCAATAACACTAATAATTTAGTTAATAACAACCAAATTATAGTGATTTGATGAACAGAGTGATGAACACTCAAGAAGAAATTATGAACAATTAAGAACAATCTTGATCTTCAAAGATTTCACTTTATTAATAAGAAAAACGTAAAAGCGACTATTTTTACAATAGGCCTAATCACCTATTTATACTAATAAGAAGATAACTATCTAATGAGACTTTTTAGCTAATCTTCTATAACATATAACGTTTATCTAAACTATGGATAAGCTTTAGTAATTAAGATTAACTCGAAATCTAGCTGTTGACTTGTCATCTCCAGCTGTCATTCATGGTATGATGGATCATCCTTATCTTTAAGTCTTCATCGCATGCTTCTGGATAAATTGCTGGATAATTCTCTAAGTGTAGTTGACCAGAGGGTCGATGAAGATGCTCTTTCCATCGCATCCTTGGTCGTCCATCGGGCCTCTTGTTGTGCTCCAGACTTAGTCAATTCTGCCTTGATGTCTTTATCGCTCTTCTGGTTCTTCATCACTTATTGTTTTTCATTAATTTTTCACTTTATGAATTATGGGGTTTAACACCCTTTAAGTGTGGGTATAAATACAATTTGTCAAATACTGATAAAAATATTAGTATTAGATCGAAATTCCAAATTTTTGGTAAAATTATTTGGACATTCAAATGAGACTTTTATATTTTAATTTGGACTTTATAATATCAACTTTATTATATTTGGAGCATTTTTTAATATATTTAGAATTATATTTTATTAGGATTTTGAGTGAGAACAATTGCATTAGATATAGAATTCCATTGGTTTGCTAAGTATGTATGTGGAACCAGAGGACCGATGGACGAGAAATCCATTATTTTTCTAAGTATGTATGTAGAACTAGAGGACCGATGGACGAGAAATCCATTATTTTTCTAAGTATGGATGTTGAACCAGTGACCGATAAAATAGAATTCCATTGGTTTGCTAAGTATGTATGTGGAACAAGAGGACCGATGGACGAGAAATCCATTATTTTTCTAAGTATGGATGTTGAACCAGCGGCCGATAAAATAGAATTCCATTGGTTTGCTAAGTATGTACGTGGAACCAGAGGATCGATGGATGAGAAATCCATTATTTTTTCTAAGTATGGATGTTGAACCAGCGGCCGTTGAAATATAATTCATTGGTTTGCTAAGTATGTATGTGGAACCAGAGGACTGATGGACGAGAAATCCATTACTTTTCTAAGTATGTAAGTTAAACTAGAGGACCGATGAACTAGAACCCAAAAATTTACTAAGTATGGTAATGCAACCAAAGACTTTGGCTATCTAGAGGCTCTAGCTTGATTGTCACCATTAGCCTTGCTTAGAAGCTTTTGTTATAACACTAAGCACTTATAGATGGTACATTTCATAATTAAGATTGTTAATATCGCAGATCACTATGTCATCATCTGCTCCTAATGAATATGCAAACTATACTGTTTATTTGTTAAACTGTTGGTCTAAAGAACTGTTTAGTCAAGAATTGTTGAAGTCATGAAAAATTGACTGTATTGCACTATGGTATAAATGGTAAATTGATGTACTTGAAAGGATATGTTTTAAAAAGTCCCCTCCCGTAAACGCTACTAGTTAACTTGGGCACGTTCCCGGGCCATGGTAATTGTGGATAGCCGCTATTGTGTTGACAGTCCCACCCAAAAACGGGTGCACATTACCTATGTTTAATAGTCTACTCATGTGTGCGAACAGGCCACTGTTGAAGTAGTACTGATACGAACCGTGGTACCTAAGTGAGCGCGGCCCACTTTATGGTAGTTCGTAAAATAATGGGGCACATTGGTCAAGAAAGGCTTAGTAGCGTCTCAAGTTTTAAACATCGTTATAAATTTACATTTATCATGTGCAAGTTTATGTATTAGTTTGCAAGAATTAATTTATGCATTGTAAATATTTTTGTGCATATGAAAACACGTGAACTCACCAACTCTTTGTAGTTGATGTTGTTTTATGCTTCATGTTTTTCAGGAAATAAGTAAGAAATGAAGTTTTGGAGCATATATGTGACGACTCCGATTAAGTTCATTTTGAAACTTTTGTAAAGGATTATTCTATTCCAACTTGGTTGTGGATGTTAAATTCGAATTTTGTAAAACTTTAATGGTGTTATTTAATATCTGCTGCTGTGACTCGCTTACCTGTTACATCTCGTGTTTTCGCTTTAACGGGGTGTTACAGATTTGGTCTGACTTCAAGTACATCAATTTACCATTTATACCATAGTGCAATACAGTCAATTTTTCATGACTTCAACAAATCTTGACTAAACAATTCTTTAGTCCAACAGTTTTACAAATAAACAGTATAGTTTGCATAACTTCATGCTTTTCCCCCAGTTTAAATAAACAAAAAACATTAAAAGTGCGGTCATGAATACTTACAAGTTTGCTAATGAATATCCAAGAACTTGATGACGTTTGAACAATGTCCTCCCTAACCTTCCTAAACAGTCCGAAATTCAATAATTAGATAACCTATCGGGTCTCGATGAAGATAAAGTCAAATTATATCTYATGTAATGCCAATGAGTTTTTATGAATTAAAGTTGATACTTATATTATTTGGTCTAAAAATACTCCAGAAATTATACATTTTAAAAATCAAAGTCCTTTGCACATAAAGCTGCCATTTGGACCGAATGAAAATTCTGTTTCTAGAATTTTTGGTCTCACAAATCACTGTCAAAAGGAACCTTCCATAAGTCATTTTGTGTCCAAATTTTTATAACATCAATAATAATGAGTTAAATAGATTTTTCCCAATTATCAAGAATTTTGGATGGTTTTAAGGCACTCATCATTACCCTACCATTTTAAGTGTCACAGTCCCCGAGATACACTCTTCAAGTAGCGGCCATTTGGGGGGTCTAAGCTCATCATTTTTCAGTGATGTTAATTTTATTTTAAAGCTAACACATAAGGCTAACTTCCAGAAAAAGAATCCCCCATTTTCATTGAGTTTTCAAAAAGATATAATCATTTTAAAAGGCATGCAAGATTCTGTCAGCAATGCTCTTTTTGCACTATTATCTTGTATCAAGAACTTGAAGGCTCAAAACTTAATATTTTTGAGTGAGACTAGTTGCATTAGAAAGATAACTCATTAAAATAAGTTCTAGAAGAAAAATAAATCATTTTGGAGGAATATACAGAGAGATATGGTCATCCAAAGTGGGTTTTACCTACTGTCAAGTGTGTTGTTGCACACTTATTTTGTTTTAAACACTTGAAGGTTCAAAGCTTACTCTTTTTATGGACAAAAACCCACATGCAATCACTTTTTCCAACTTTTCTTGAGTTCTAATATTTGTAGGTCATAGATTATTATCATTTTGAGGACAATTTCATGTCACTGATGTATAATCTTCCATCTTTGATTCTCTACAAAGTTTGTTTATAAAAAGGAGAAAGAAGAAAAGTGTAGAAGATGAGAAATCATGCCGAAAAATAAGGATAATGTAACTAGTCCATTACCTTTGCTTGCTACTTCTTGAAGCATGAATGTTCTTCAAGTTGATGGAAGTTGAGGGGTTTTGGAGGGTGATTTCGGTTGGAGCGGAAGAGGAAATGAA
>NC_037532.1:18551730-18561135 GCF_001531365.2 Cynara cardunculus var. scolymus
TATTTTATTTGGAGCATTTTTTAATATATTTGGCATTACAAAAGTTAACTTTTTCAGTTACCCGTCGAAACAAGGTTTTCTGAACTATATTTTGGGAACTAAKCCAKATRAATTCTAATCAACATGACTAGATCCTAATAAAATATAATTCTAAATATAGAAACCCTATAAAGGTGCTAACCTGACGCTCCAAAAATGACGGATGTCACAATCTCCCCATCCCAGAAGAATTTCATCCCGAAATTTTATTCATCAGTTTCTAGTTTAAGACTCGTTTGAGAACAAGTGGGGATACTTGCATTTCATAAAATCTTCTCTTTCCCACATGTACTTCGATCCATGCCTCAAAGTCCAATGAACATTTACAATTGGGATCTTGCTATGCCTCAACTGCTTGACTTCTTTATCCAAGATTTCTATTGGTTTTTCAACGAAGCGCAGATGATCATTAATTTGTTCATCTTCCATTGGTATGACCAGTGTTTCATCGGTTAAGAACTTTTTGAGGTTTGATACATGAAATGTATCATGAATAGCGCTTAATTCTTGTGGCAAATTTAACTTATATGCCACTAGTCCAATTCTCTCAGTTACTTCAAATGGACCAATATATCAGGGACCCAATTTACCTCTTTTCCCAAAACGCATTACTCCTTTCCATGGTGAGACATTTAAGAGTACTTTATCTCCTTTTTGAAACTCTAATGGTCTCCTCCTATTATCAGCATAACTTTTCTGGCGATCTCTTGCAGCCTTGAGTCGACCCTTGATAATTAAAATCTTGTCAGTAGTCTCTTGGATAACATCAGGTCTAGTTAACTGCCGATCACCAATTTCTAGCCAACTGAGTGGAGATCTGCACTTGCGTCCATATAATGCTTCATAAGGCGCACACTAAATACTGGCATGGTAGTTGTTGTTGTATGCAAATTCGACTAACGGAAGGTGCATATCCCAGCTTCCACCAAAATCTATGGCGCATGCGCGCAACATGTCTTCAAGTGTCTGGATTCTTCTCTCCGTCTGCCCATCTGTTTGAGGGTGGTATGAAGTACTTAGATCTAGACGTGTACCCAAYCCTCCTTGAAGTGATTGCCAAAATCTTTACGTAAATCGACTGTCTCTATCCGAAAGGATGGAAAGAGGTACTCCATGTCGGGTAATGATTTCATTTATGTAAATTTGTGCCAGCTTCTCCATCTTATAATCTTCTCGGATCGGTAGGAAATGAGCAGATTTCGTTAGTCGATCTATAATCACCCAAATTKTATCATGCCCTTTCCCAGTTCTAGGCAACTTTGTGTTGAAATCCATTGATATTTGTTCCCACTTTTATTGGGGAATCTCGGGTTGTTGAAGTAGACCGGATGGTTTTTGGTGTTCAGCTTTGACCATTGCACAAGTTAAACACTTGCTTACATACAGTGAAATGTCTTTCTTCATTCCAAGCCACCAATAGTGTTCCTTAAGATTCTTATACATCTTATCCGCTCCCGGGTGGACTGAGTATTTTGATCGATGGGCTTCATCCAAAATCATGGATTGAAGATTGCCAATCTTAGGTATCCAAACCCTGTCTCCCAAATAATACACTCCATCTGATTTCAGTTGAAACTTAGTCTCTATGTGGTGTAGGRTCTCATTCTTCAAATTCTCCTTCTTTAATGCTTCCTTTTGATCCTTGAGAATTTGTGCCTTCAGACTTGTGTTTACTATTGCTCCCAAAGCCCTCACCCTTGTTGGTTTCTTTTTTCCTTCCTACTTAGAGCATCAGCTACCACATTTGCTTTGCCGGGATGGTACTTAATTTCACAGTCGTAATCACTAAGTAGTTCAACCCATCTTTTTTATCTCATATTTAACATCTTCTGGTTGAGAATGTGTTGAAGGCTTTTGTGATCAGTGAACACAGTGTACTTGGTACCATAAAGGTAGTGCCTCCAAATCTTAAGTGCAAATACTACGGCTCCCAATTCTAGGTCATGAGTAGTATAGTTCTTCTCGTGCACATTGAGTTGCCTTGAGGCATATGCAATGATCTTATCTTTTTGCATTAGTACGCATCCTAATCCTTGATGTGATGCGTCACAATATACCACAAAGTTTTTCGAATCTTCTGGTAAAGATAAAATAGGTGCCTTACATAGTTTATTCTTAAGAGTCTTGAATGCCTCTTCTTGTTTTTCTCTCCAAACAAACTTCTTGTCTTTTTGAGTTAAAGCTGTGAGTGGTTGCATAATTTTTGAAAAATTTGCAATGAATCGCCGATAGTAGCCTGCCAAACCAAGAAATTGACGAATTTCCGTCGGGGTTCTYGGGGCTTCCCATTTCTTAATGGCCTCAATCTTTATAGGATCTACTTGAATCTCTTTTTCATTAACCACGTGACCAAGAAATCATACTTCACGAATCCAGAATTCTTATTTGGAGAATTTTTCATAGAATTTCTGGTCCCTAAGTAGTTCTAATATCAATCTTAACTGTTGCTCATGATCCTTCTTACTTCGTGAATAAATTAGTATGTCATCTATGAAGACGATTACAAATTTATCCAGGTATGGTCTGCAAACCCTATTCATCAGATCCACAAAGATTGCCGGTGCATTGGTTAACCCGAATGGCATAACCAAAAATTCGTAATGACCATATCGGGTCCTAAATGCCGTGTTGGGGGTGTCCTCTTCTCGAATTCTCACTTGATGATATCCGGATTGCAGATCGATCTTTGAAAAGTATACAGCACCTTGAAGTTGATCGAACAAATCATCGATTCTAGGAAGAGGGTATCTATTTTTGAAGGTCAACTTATTAAGTTCCCTATAATCAATGCACATTCGCATTGACCCATCTTTCTTTTTGACGAATRGAACCAGTGCACCCCATGGTGAGAAACTAGGTCTTATGAATCCTTTATCCAATAATTCTTGGAGTTGACCTGACAATTCTTGCATTTCTAATGGGGCCAATCAATATGGTGCTTTTGCCACTAGGGCAGCTCCAAGAATTAAGTTAATACCGAATTCGACTTGTCTTGGCGGGGCTAGTCCTGGTAAATCCTTGGGAAATACTTCAGGAAACTCCCGAACCACAGGGAAATCTTCAATACATCTTTCTTTGACCTTCTTATCTATAACGTGTGCCAAAAATGCAACATAATTCTTCTTTAAGTACTTCTGCATCTTCATGCATGATACTATCTTAATTTTCCGATCTGACTCGTCTCTTTCAATTATAATTGCTTCACCTCCTTCTTGAGGAATTTAGATAATCTTTTCCGAACAAACTATTTCAGCTCGATTTTTGGATAGCCAATCCATGCTTATGACTATATCAAAACTTCCTAACTCAATCATAATAAGGTCTATGCTAAAATCCTTGTTGGCTAAACTTAGAGTGCAGTCCATGACTAAGTCTCTAGCCTTAATTTCTTGGCCATTGGCAAATTCTATTATATAAACTTCTTTCAACCTTTGGGGCTTTAAGTTAATCTTCGGCTTAAAATCTAATGATACAAAACTTCTATCTGCTCCTGAATCAAATAATACCGATGCAAATTCATTATTCAAGAGAAATGTACCTGTAACCACATTGGGATCATGCCTAGCTTCCTTTGCTCCAATCTCAAATGCTCTGCCCCGTGCTTGACTTTATGGGTTTCCTTGATTGGCTGGTCGGTCTTGGTTAGCATTTGTTCCTTGTTTTCTCTTTGGGCAAACATTTCTTATATGGTTTGGACACCCACAATCAAAACACAAAAGCTTTCGGCAATCCTTCGTGGAATGACCCCCTCTGTGGCATCGTTGACAAATGATGCAATTCCCCCAGTGCGGATATTTGCATTTATTGCACTTAGGCTTGCTTCCTTGGTTTACCACCTGGGTCTGWACCCCAAAATTTCCTACTACTTTCCTATTCTTGTCAAATCTTCCCCCAGATCTTTGGTTCCCATGTTCTTCCATCTTTCTCTTTCCTTTGGTGAATTCTTCGGACTGAACAACATTATTTGTGAGCTTGGTAGCAATGTCTATTACCTCCAGAAGGGTCTTTGGGTTTGCTGAGGTGATATTTCCTCGACTCTCTGGAGACAATCCCCAAATATATCTCTCGATTCGAACTTCCTCAGGTGTCACCAGATGTGGCACTAAATTTGCTAACTCATGGAATAGAGAAGTATATGCAGCTATGTTTTCCCCTTTCATCTCATGGTTCCATAATTCCCTTTCCAACTTTTGGAGTTCACTCCTTGGACAGTATTCGTTCTTAAGTAGTTTCTTGAACTCCTCCCATGAAAGTTGGTTGGCCGTTTCCCGACCCCTAGTCTGAACTAATGTGTTCCACCATGTCAGTGCTCGACCTTGCAATAAGCATGCAACATATTCTACTTTGTTTTTTTCTATACATTTACTGATATGGAGGACAGATTCCATGCCCTCAATCCAAGTTAATAATCATACGGCTCCCTCGGTTCCATGGAATTCTTTTGGGTTGCAGGATCTGAAGGATTTATAGGTGCATTCTGTGGGTGTTCTAGGCTCAGAATTGGTTGGTTGGTTAGCATTTAGCCTTGTCGCTACCTGGCTGACAATGCTGGGGAGTGCGGCCAAGAGTTATTCTGACACGAGTTGTGCAACTTCAGGGTTTTCTCTTCCTGGCAGCATTTTTTAAGGCCTAAGTCAGAAGGGAACTTCGTCATTTTCATGGCAATATCATTGATAATAACTTCTAGTCATTTAAATGATACAAAGGATATTCATCTTGTGGATAACATTCAAGCATTTACATATTCGAACAGAATAATTTATATTCAACCATGGCTTGGTGTAGATAAGCATATCTCAAAAGAGGTCATAAGTTTATAGTTGTTTACAGCCCACCAAAACGAGATCTTAGGTTTCAATGCAAAAGAGTAAATATTCTATCACTAGAATTCATTTCTAGAGCAACTTCCAACCGATCAGCATCATCATCCCACTCACTACCAGGCACTTGTACAATCTTCTAATCTCCCGTCTCGTAGCAATGATGGCATTCGAGGTTCTCATACGCTGGTGGTGCATTTCCTTCACATCGGATAGGTTGTTCAAAATGTGGTGGTGATATCCCAGCCGGGTCTGGTGAGTTTGAGTCTCTGATGCGATTTTCCGCACCCATTCTCGTTCAGCCAGATTCATTCCCTAAGTGTAGGATGCAGGTACTCCTGTCACTACCTGAGAGGTCCTGCTCCCATGTTGTGGTTGGGATGACTCCCCTCTAACTCTAGTGTAATTCTCAAAAGTCACCCGCCGAGGTAGTGGAACACTTTTCCTAGATGTGACTCTAATCCTTGGACCATGAAATGTTTCAGGTGGAATATCGAGCATTGGCTCCAATGGGGGCAATATGGATGCAGGTGATGAAGCAGGTGTCTCGCTAGTCGCTGTGTCCTCATGCTCATATGGGTCTACCTCTTCATTGATTGGTGAGTTTATTCTAGATTGGCTAACCACATATCCGGATTCGTCTGCCGAATATTCATTAGGAGCAGATGATGACATAGTGATCTACGATATTAACAATCTTAATTACGAAATGTACCATCTATAAGTGCTTAGTGTTATAACAAAAGCTTCTAAGCAAGACTAATGGTGACAATCAAGCTAGAGCCTCTGTATAGCCAAAGTCTTTGGTTGCATTACCAGACTTAGAAAATTTTTGGGTTCTAGTACATCGGTCCTCTGGTTCAACTTACATACTTAGAAAAGTAATGGATTTCTCGTCCATCAGTCCTCTGGTTCCACATACATACTTAGCAAACCAATGGAATTCTATTTCATTGGCCGCTGGTTCAACATCCATACTTAGAAAAAATAATGGATTTCTCGTCCATCGGTCCTCTTGTTCCACATACATACTTAGCAAACCAATACAATTCTATTTCATCGGCCGCTGGTTCAACATCCATACTTATAAAAATAATGGATTTATCGTCCATCGGTCCTCTGGTTCCACATACATACTTAGCAAACCAATGGAATTATATTTCTAATGCAACTGGTCTCACTCAAAATCCTAATAAAATATAATTCTTAATATATTAAAAAATGCTCCAAATATAATAAAGTTGATATTATAAGTTCAAATTAAAATACAAAAGTCTCATTTGAATGTCCAAATAATTTTACCAAAAAATTGGAATTTTGATCTAATACTAATATTTTTATTAGTATTTGACAAATTGTATTTATACCCACATTTAAAGGGGCTTTATTTTATAAAATAATAATAATAATATAAGAGTTGGTTTGTGCCTTAAAAAGGGCTGGCCCCTTTCTTTCATTTAAGTCCACATATAAAAAGATCACATCTCTTGAAATCTCTCATTTCCATCTTCATTTTACATAATCCCTTCTCTCTCTCTCTCTCTCTCTCTCTCTCTAGAAACTCTCATTCCAGCCGAATTCATCTTTAAACCAATCTTAAATTCCATCATCTTGAAGAACATTCAAATCTTCAAGAAGTAGCAAGGAAAAGGTAATGGACTAGTTACATTATCTTTGTATTTCAACATGATTTCTCATCTTCTACACATTTCTTCTTTCTTCTTTTTGTAAACAAATTTTCTGGAGAATCTAAGATGAGAGATTATACATCTTTAAACAAATTTCCTTCTTTTTGGAACTGAAGAAAAGTTGGTAAAAGTGCTTGCATGTGGGTTTTTGACCATAAAAGGGGTTGTTTGGAGCTGACAGATTACTACCTAGTAGTTATGTCACCAATTTCTCACAAAATAATAGTCCAAATGCTACGTTTATTTTTTTTTAAACTGAAGTTCAGTGAGTTAGGGTTCAATCCCCACTGGAATCACATAAAAAGAGTAAGTTTGAACCTTCAATTGTTTAGAACAAAATAAGTGTGCAACAGCACACTTGACAGTAGGTAAAACCTACTTTGGACGACCATATCTCTCTGGTTATTCCTCCAAAATGGTTTATTTTTCTTGTAGAACTTATTTTACTGAGTTATATTTCTTATGCAACTGTTCTCACTTAAAAATATTATGTTTTGAGCCTTTAAGTTCTTGGTACAAGATTATGGTGCAAAAAGAGCATTGTTGACAGAATCTTGTATGCATTTTAAAACGGTCATATCTCCTTCAAAACTCAATGAAAATGGGTGATTCTTTTTCTGGATTGTTCTTTCCGTCTGTCCATCCGTGTGAGGGTGGTATGAAGTACTTAGATCAAGTCGTGTACCTAATCCTGCTTGAAGTGATTGCCAAAATCTTGACGTAAATCGACTGTCCCTATCCGAGATAATGGAGATAGGTACTCCATACCGAGTAATGATTCTATTTATGTAAATCTGAGCCAGCTTCTCCATCTTATATTCTTCTCGGATCGGTAGGAAAAGAGCAGATTTTGTCAGCCGATCTATAATCACCGAAATTGTATTTTGCCCTTTCCTAGTTTTGGGCAACTTTGTGATGAAATCTATTGATATTTGTTCCCATTTCCATTGGGGAATCTCGGGTTGTTGAAGTAGACCGGATGATTTTTGGTGTTCAGCCTTGACCATTGCACAAGTTAAACACTTGCTTACATACAGTGCAATGTCTTTCTTCATTCCAGGCCACCAATAGTGTTCCTTAAGATCCTTATACATCTTATCATCTCCCGGGTGGACTGAGTATTTTGATCGACGGGCTTCATCCAAAATTATGGATTTAAGATTGCCAATCTTAGGTATCCAAACCTTGTCTCCCAAATAATACACTCCATCTGATTTCGGTTGAAACTTAGTCTCTATGTGGTGTAGGGTCTCATTCTTCAAATTCTCCTTCTTTAATGCTTCCTTTTGATCCTTGAGAATTTGTGCCTTCAGACTTGTGTTTACYATTGCTCCCAAAGCCCTCACCCTTGTTGGTTTCACTCTTTCCTTCCCACATAGAGCATCGGCAACCATATTTGCTTTGCTGGGATGGTACTTAATTTCACGACAGCAAATATTTTTGAGTGAGACCAGTTGCATTAGAAAGAGACAAACACCTTTTATTTGTTCCTTTTGACAGTGATTTGTGAGACCAAAAATTCCAGAAACAGAATTTACATTCTGTCCAAATGGCAGCTTTATGTGCAAAGGACCTTATTTTTTTTAAATGTATAATTTTCGGGACTATTTTTTAGAGCAAATAATATAAGTATCAACTTTAATTCATAAAAACTCATTGGCAATACATAAGATATAATTTGACTTTATCTTTATCGAGACCCGTTAGGTGATCTATTATTGGATTTTAGACTGTTTAGGAAGGTTAGGGCGGACATTTAGCGCTTCAAACGTCATCAAGTTCTTGGATATTCATCAACAAACTTGTGAGTATTCACGGCCCCACTTTTAATGCTTTTTGTATATTTAAACTGGGGGAAAAGCATGAAGTTATGCAAACTATACTGTTTATTTGCAAAATTGTTGGACTAAAGAACTGTTTAGTCAAGAATTGTTGAAGTCATGAAAAATTGACTGTATTGCACTTTGGTATAAATGGTAAATTGATGTACTTGAGAGGATATGTTTTAAAAAGTCCCCTCCCGTAAACGCTACTAGTTAACCTAGGGCACGTTCCCGGGTCGTGGTAATTGTGGATAGCCGCTATTGTGTTGACAGTCCCACCCAAAAACGGGTGCACAATACCTATGTTTAATAGTCTACTCATGTGTGCGAACGGGCCACCACTGAAGTAGTACTGATATGAACCGTAGTACCTAAGTGAGCGCGGGCCACTTTATGGTAGTTCGTAAAATAATGGGGCACATTGGTCAGGAAAGGCTCAGTAGCGTCTCAAGTTTTAAATGTCATTATAGATTTACATTTATCGTGTGCAAGTTTATGTATTAGTTTGCAAGAATTGATTTGATGCATTGTAAATATTTTTGTGCATATGAAAACCCGTGAACTCACCAACTCTTTGTAGTTGACGTTGTTTTATGCTTCATGCTTTTCAGGAAATAAGTAGGAAATGAAGTTTTGGAGCATATATGTGACGACACCGATTAAGTTCATTTTGAAACTTTTGTAAAGGATTATTCTATTCCAACTTGGTTGTGGATGTTAAATTCGAATTTTGTAAAACTTGAATGGTGTTATTTAATATCTGCTAAGTGTCCATGTTGAACCAGAAGCGCTGGTTAGAAGGACCGGAAGTGATGAATTAGAAATTCTTTATATCGCTAAGTGTCCATTTTGAACGAGAAGCGCTGGTTAGAAGGACCATAAGCGATGAATTAGAAATTCCTTATATTGCTAAGTGTCCATGTTGAACCAGAAGCGTTGTTTAGAAGGACCAGAAGCGATGGATTAGAAATCCCTTATATTGCTAGGTGTCCATGTTGAACCAGAAGCGCTGGTTAGAAGGACCAGAGGCGATGG
>NC_037532.1:18561395-18567224 GCF_001531365.2 Cynara cardunculus var. scolymus
CCGATGGACGAGTCATCCATTATTTTTCTAAGTATGGATGTTGAACCAGCGGCCGTTGAAATAGAATTCCATTGGTTTGCTAAGTATGTATGTGGAACTAGAGTACCGATGGACAAGAAATCCATTACTTTTCTAAGTATGTAAGTTGAACCAGACGACCGATGGACTTGAACCCAAAAATTTTCTAAGTCTGGTAATGTAACCAGCGGCTCTGGTAATGCAACCAGAGACTTTGGCTATCAAGAGGCTCTAGCTTGATTGCCATCATTAGCCTTGCTTAGAAGCTTTTGTTATAACACTAAGCACTTATTGATGGTACATTTCATAATTAAGATTGTTAATATCGCAGGTCACTATGGCATCATCTGCTCCTAGTAAATATTCGGCAGACGAATCCGGTTATGTGGTTCGCCGATCCAGAAGAAACTCATCCATCAATGAAGAGGTAGACCCTTATGAGCATGAGCACAAAGCGACTAGCGAGACACCTACTTCATTACCTGCATCCATATTGCCCCCATCGGAGCCAGTGCCCGATATTCCACCTCAAACCTTTCATGGTCCAAGGATTAGAGTCACGTCTAGGAAAAGTGTTCCACTACCTCGGCGGGTGACTTTTGAGAATTCCACTAGAGTTAGAGGGGAGTCATCCCAACCACAGCATGGGAGCAGGACCTCTCAGGTAGTGACTGGAGTACCTGCATCCTACACTCAGGGCATGAATCTGGGTGAACGAGAGTGGGTGCGGAGAATCACATCAGAGACACAAACTCACCAGACCCAGCTGGGATACCACCACCACATTTTGAACAACCTCTCCGACGTTATGGAAATGCACCACCAGCATATGATGAGAACCTCAGATGCCGTCATCACTGCTAGATGGGAGATTAGGAGATTGTACAAGTGCCTGATGGTGAGTGGGATGATGATGTTGATGCTAGGAATGTTGATCGGTTGGATGTTGCTCTAGAAATGATATCTAGTGATAGAATATTTACTCTTTTGCATTGAAACCTAAGATCTTGTTTTAGTGGGCTGTAAATAACTATGAACTTATGACGTCTTTTCAGAAATGCTTATCTACGTCAAGCCATGGTGAATATAAAATTATTCTGTTCGATTATGTAAATGCTTGAATGTTATCCACAAGATGAATATCTTTTGCATCATTTAAATGACTAGAAGTTATTATCAATGATATTGCCATGAAAATGACGAAATTTCCTTCTGACTTAGGCCTCAGAAAATGCCGCCAAGAAGAGAAAACCCTGAAGTTGCACGACTCTTGGCCGCACTCCCCAATATTGTCAGCCAGGTTGCGGCAGGAGTGAACGCTAACCAACCAACCAATTATGAGCCTACAACACCCAGGGAGTGCACCTATAAATCCTTCAGATCCTGCAACCCAAAAGAATTCCATGGAACCGAGAGAGCCGTAGGATTATTAACTTGGATTGAGGGTATGGAATCTGTCCTCCATATCAGTAAATGCACTGAAGCAAACAAAGTAGAATATGCTGCATGTTTACTGCAAGGTCGAGCTCTGACATGGTGGAACACATTAGTTCAGACTAGGGGTCGGGAAACGACCAACCAACTTTCATGGGAGGAGTTCAAGAAACTACTTAAGGATGAATACTGTCCAAGGAGTGAACTCCAAAAGTTGGAAAGGGAATTATGGAACCATGAGATGAAAGGGGAAAACATAGCTGCATATACTGCTCGATTCCATGAGTTAGCAAATTTAGTGCCACATCTGGTGACACCTGAGGAAGTTCGAACCGATAGATATATTTGGGGATTGTCTCCAGAGATTCGAAGAAATATCACCTCGGCAAACCCAAAGACCCTTCAGGAGGCAATAGACATTGCTACCAAGCTCACAAATAATGTTGTTCGGTCCGGAGAATTCACCAAAGGAAGGAGAAAGATAGAAGAACATGGGAACCAAAGATCTGGGGGAAGATTTGACAAGAATAGGAAAGTAGTAGGAAATTTTGGGGTTCAGACCCAGGTGGTAAACCAAGGAAACAAGCCTAAGTGCAATAAATGCAAATATCCGCACTGGGGGAATTGCATCATTTGTCAAAGATGCCACAGAGATTGCCGAAAGCGATTGTGTTTTGATTGTGGGAGTCCAGACCATGTAAGAAATGTTTGCCCAAAGAGAAAACAAGGAACAAATGCCAACCAAGCCCGACCACCCAATCAAGGAAACCCATAAAGTCAAGCACGGGCCGAGATTTTGAGATTGGAGCAAAGGAAGCTAGGCATGATCCCAATGTGGTTACAGGTACATTTCTCTTGAATAATGAATTTGCATCGGTATTATTGATTCAGGAGCAGATAGAAGTTTTGTATCATTAGGTTTTAAGACGAAGATTAACTTATTGCCCCAAAGGTTGAAAGAAGTTTATATAATAGAATTTGCCAATGGCCAAGAAATTAAGGCTAGTGACATAATCATGGACTGCACTCTAAGTTTAGCCAACAAGGATTTTAGCATAGACCTTATTCCGATTGAGTTAGGAAGTTTTGATATAGTCATAGGCATGGATTGGCTATCCAAAAATCGAGCTGAAATAGTTTGTTGGGAAAAGATTATCCGAATTCCTCAAGAAGGAGGTGAAACAATTATAATTCAAGGAGACGAGTCAGATCGAAAAATTAAGATAGTATCATGCATGAAGATGCGGAAGTACTTAAACAAGAATTATGTTGCATTTTTGGCACACGTTACGGATAAGAAGGTCAAAGAAAGATGTATTGAAGATTTCCCTGTGGTTCATGAGTTTCCTGAAGTATTTCCCAAGGATTTACCAGGACTACCCCCGCCAAGACAAGTCGAATTCGGTATTGACTTAATTCCTGGAGCTGCCCAGTGGCAAAAGCACCATATCGATTGGCCCCCATCTGAAATGCAAGAATTCTCAAGTCAACTCCAAGAATTATTGGATAAAGTATTCATAAGACCTAGTTTCTCACCATGGGGTGCACCGGTTCTATTCGTCAAAAAGAAAGATGGGTCAATGTGAATGTGCATTGATTATAGGGAACTTAATAAGTTGACTATCAAGAATAGATACCTTCTTCCTAGAATCGATGATTAATTCGATCAACTTCAAGGTGCTGTATACTTTTCAAAGATCGATCTACTATCCGGATACGAGAAAAGGACACCCCGAAAACGGCATTTAGGACCCGGTACGGTCATTACGAATTTTGCCATTCGGTTTAACCAATGCACCGGCGGTCTTTATGGATCTGATGAATAGGGTTTGCAGACCATACCTGGATAAATTTGTAATCGTCTTCATAGACGACGTACTAATTTATTCATGAAGTAAGAAGGATCATGAGCAACACTTAAGATTGATATTAGAACTACTTAGGGACCATAAATTGTATGCAAAATTCTCCAAAAGCGAATTCTGGATCTGTGAAGTACAATTTCTTGGTCACGTGGTTAATGAAAAAGAGATTCAGGTAGATCCTGCAAAGATTGAGGCCATTAAGAAATGAGAAGCCCCAAGAACCCCGACGAAAATTCGTCAATTTCTTGGTTTGGCAGGCTATTATCGGCGATTCATTGCGAAGTATGGATGTTGGGAGCCGTAGTATTTGCACTTAAGATTTGGAGGCAGTACCTTTATGGTACCAAGTACACTGTGTTCACTGATCACAAAAGCCTTCAACACATTCTCAACCAGAAGATGTTAAATATGAGATAAAGAAGATGGGTTGAACTACTTAGTGATTACGACTGTGAAATTAAGTACCATCCCGGCAAAGCAAATGTGGTAGCCGATGCACTAAGTAGGAAGGAAAGAGTGAAACCAACAAGGATGAGGGATTTGGGAGCAATAGAAAACACAAGTCTGAAGGTACAAATTCTCAAGGATCAAAAGAAAGCATTAAAGAAAGAGAATTTGAAGAATGAGACCCTACACCACATAGAGACTAAGTTTCAACTGAAATCAGATGGAGTGTATTATTTGAGAGACAAGGTTTGGATGAAGCCTATCGATCAAAATACTCAGTCCACCCGGGAGCGAATAAGATGTATAAGGATCTTAAGGAACACTATTGGTGGCCTGGAATGAAGAAAGACATTGCATTGTATATAAGCAAGTGTTTAAGTTGTGCAATGGTCAAGGCTAAACACCAAAAATCATCCGGTCTACTTCAACAACCCAAGATTCCCCAATGGAAGTGGGAATAAATATCAATGGATTTCATCACAAAGTTGCCCAGAACTGGGAAAGGGCATGATACAATTTGGGTGATTATAGATCGACTGACGAAATCTGCTCATTTTCTACCGATCCGAGAAGAATATAAGATAGAGAAGCTAGCTCAGATTTACATAAATGAAATCATTACTCAGCATGGAGTACCTATCTCCATTATCTTGGATAGGGACAGTCGATTTACGTCAAGATTCTGGCAATCACTTCAAGCAGGATTAGGTACACGACTTGAACTAAGTACTTCATACCACCTTCAAACGGATGGACAGACGTAAAGAACAATCCAGACACTTAAGACAAGTTGCGCACATGCGCCATAGATTTTGGTGGAAGCTGGGATATGCACCTTCTGTTAGTTGAATTTGCGTACAATAACAGCAATCATGCCAGTATTCACTGTGCGCCTTATAAAGCATTATATGGATGCAAGTGCAGATCTCCACTCAGTTGGCTATAAATTGGCGATCGACAATTAACTAGACCTGATGTTGTCCAAGAGACTACTGACAAAATTGTAATTATCAAGGATCGACTCAAGGTTGCAAGAGATCGCCAGAAAAGTTATGCTGACAACCAAAGGAAACCATTAGAATTTCAAAAAGGAGATAAAGTACTCTTAAAAGTCTCACCATGGAAAGGTGATAGTCCCTAATTTCATTGATCAATCTTCATTATAGCTTCATAACAATGGCAGATTATGGATATAGCATTCAAGATCATCAAGAACATTGAGAGAGAAAGTCAATCATTTCAATATGGTCAAACCTCTCTTTACGTAATGTATATTACAAATGAGCTCACC
This sequence comes from Cynara cardunculus var. scolymus, assembly GCF_001531365.2. NCBI lineage: Eukaryota > Viridiplantae > Streptophyta > Magnoliopsida > Asterales > Asteraceae > Cynara > Cynara cardunculus. The sequence continues at coordinate 18,566,451 of NC_037532.1, forward strand.
TCCTCCTACAATTACAAAGACTAGCTTCTATTTATATGGTCAACATACTAAACAATAGTCAAAGTCAAACTCTAATGAGAAAGTCAAACACGCTGACTTTTACAATTATAGACTATATATAACTTTCAAGACGAATGCAATTAATACTGATTTTCAATCCTAACATTCTCTCCCTTTGTATTCAGACTTGAAAGAAAATTCTGCACTTTGAGTTCTTGTTTGAACTTTGAAACTTTAAGTACAAAATGTCATCTTTAAAAAGAATCTTCAACTTGAAATCTTCAAGTAATCATCTATTGAGAAAGATCTTCTAGCATTCTCCCCCTCGAATGTAGAACCACAGTGATCTTCTCTTTTAACAATGTAGAACATATTCAAAAACATTGTATAAGATGTGATCTTCAAAGGATCTTAAGATAACAAGTTTTCAGTAAACTGTTGTGAAAATGATCTTCACATTCAATATCTCTCAGTCGTTGTAGCACACAAATAATCTTTYTRMGATTATCTTCAGTCGCACTTCTTTTGAGTCTTTTGCCAACACTGAAGTTACTCCCCCTTGATCTTTGCATCAGATTCCCTTTAACAAAGTTCGGAAATGAATATTTCATTCATTATTACATATACTCCCCCTTATGATGAAATGAGAATCATTCCATCATACAAAAGATGAATCAAATTTTCCGTGTAAGCCATCAAATCATGAAACTATAAGTAGATCTTTGCAAATCCACTTATTTAATCTTTTCAGATTAAGGGAATGGGAAGGTAACA
>NC_037532.1:18568059-18569081 GCF_001531365.2 Cynara cardunculus var. scolymus
GCGACAACAATTCGATTATTCAATATGTACGAGAGAAATGAATGAATATTTGTAAGAACAAGTTTACAGATTCTGATATTTAAAAAAAATTAATGAATGTGTATCAGTCAAAGAAAAACTATATCAGAAAAACAATCTTGAATACAAACGAGTGTATTATCACCGAAAAAGATTTTCRTATAAGAGACGTGATAATAACAGTTTGAAGAATAGCTGAAACAGGTATTGGAGTTATGTACGATGAGAAATTACGCAAGTAAAATCTCAAGAAATACCTGTTCAGAAAATGTACTCATTTTCCAAAAAAAAAAAATTCATTTTCCAAAACCATTTATTCAGAAAATTTCTAGAGACTCCCCCTAGAAAACAGATTTAAGAAATGAAACTTTTAAGCTCAAAAATGAAAAAGAAAACATTTTAAGCACGGGTCCTGAACTGAAATGTTCAGAAGCCTCTGAATTTAAGCTTGGGTCCTAAACTGGGTGTTTAGAAGCCTTGATTGTAATAAATTACAACTCCCCCTGCATCGGTGTATCACAAAAATGATATTCTGATCAGCACAAGATGGACACACCTGCAAAATCAGATCAAGTAGATTTTGGTACCCAAACGAACTTGGGTCCTATATTGYTAGTAHTRRRWTRRGKTATGTTGTAGTTTCCAAACCATTTATTTTTATAAGATATTTTCTTTTCAGCACTATGAACAGGATGATCAGGAATAAAATATGAATCATGCCAGTAATTGTGATCATACCTGTTCTTACCTGTCCAGTTGTTCTGATAACTGTTATCTCCATGCCACCTGTTGAACCTTTTGTTATTGACAAAATTATTKGTTCTGCATGTTGAGCACATAATCCTTMTCTTGCTAASATTAATCAAATCATTAGTAGACTTCACAATGCAAGGAAGATTGTTAGTACCAACAGGTGTATGAGATAAAACAGAATCAGACTTATTAACCCAAATGCTTTTAATCTTTGAAGGATAATTGGGTGATCTAATGACATACCCTTGATA
>NC_037532.1:18569461-18574436 GCF_001531365.2 Cynara cardunculus var. scolymus
TTTAGATCAATGCTTTCAGACAATTTCTGTAGTTGACTCTGACAGTCTTCAGAGATGTCTTTCTTTTCTTTAGCATTCTTCGCTCGTTCCAAAATGATAAGCTGCTCAAAATCCGAGATTTGCTTTAGAAGCATCTTTGCGTTCAGCTCGAGAGAGTTAATCTTATTTTCATAAGATTCTTGTTCAACTCCAAACTTTCTTTCAACTTGAATGAATCTTTTCTTCTCCTTCTCAAGTTCTGCTCTTTCCACATTTAAATTCCTTTCTGCTGTCAGAAATTTCTTCTTCTCTAAGTCCAGTAATTTCTTTAACTCATTYAGATCATTCTCAGACTTATGGAACTTCTCAGTTAAATCCTTTATATCTGAATTGTTCCTTGGAGAGTTCCTTTCTGCAGTTAGTTCAATTTGAACTTTTTGGAGTTTGCTGAACAAATCATTATTAGTCTTAATCCTTTTATTTATCTCTTTTTGACATTCCATTATGACATCATTCAAAGAGTTTTTAATTTTATCAATCTGAGTTTTATGTTCATTAATTTGAGACTTGGAATCATTCTCAACTCTTTCTAACCTTTCTTTATTCTCCCGATTCAAAGTTTTAATACATTGCTCATTAGTATAATTGTGAATTTTATACTCCATAACACTCTTTTCCAACTCGGCAATCATCTCTCTCAACTGCTTTATAATATCTGCCATTAAAAAAATTGATCAGTTAAGGATCTATGCAGTGAAATCAGATAAAAGAACAGTTAAGCTTAAAAAAATTAGAAAAACACTAAAACTGATGAGAATTTTGAAAAACAACGAAGAACCGTCAAAAAATCAGTAAAAACAGTCAAAACCGTTGAAAACAGTTCAAAACTGTTAAAAACAGTCAAAGACAGTTAAAACTGATAAGAAACAGTTTACGCGATCCAAAACTGTTCAGATATTCTCAAATAGTTAAAACACAAAAAGATTACAAATACACGAAATGATCCAAAAAAAATCTAAACAAAATTTTAAAATCACAAACAATTATAAACCTAAAAATTAAAACTGTCCAAGTCCAAAACAAAAAGATTCAAGCCCAAATACAATACAATTTACACTTTAAATAGTGAACAATTATCAGGTCCAAACTACCTTGAGATGTCCTTGATACTGTATGATTCTACAACTGTTCAAAAACAGCAACCAACAGCAAGTAGTGTAAAACTCTTCAATCTGCTTCACTCTTTCAAAAACAGTAATTCCTCTAAACTGCTTTTCACTCTGTATGCTTAAACCTGCGCAATTACCAAACAACAATTGATCAAGACTTAATACAATCTCAAAACAATTATAAATCCCTTAGAACTGTTAATACAAACTCATTTATGCCATTTGCGTCTTGGATTGTTGCTGTTGCAAAGCCAATACAGAAAACTGTTAATTCAAAGCTGTTGTTCTTAACACAGAAAACAAAGTCAATACAGTTAAAATCAACACAAACAGTGTTCAATTCTGATCAACACTGGTTCCTTATACAGTAATCTCAAATCAACTTCAAGTATAGCTTTCGGAGTCGTTGAAATGCTGCTACTAAACCGGCTGTAGTACTTGCAGTTCTGTTGTTGCTGCTGCACCAAACAGCAACTGCTTCAAATATCAAGCAACAACACTCTAAACTGACTTTAAGTAACCTTCTTCTTTGTTCCACTTGGACTGTTTAAATGAATTTGCTATTGTATCAAATCTGTTTCTAAAAAGACTCTAAGCAAACTTCAAAAACAGAACCTTGCTATTGTATAAACTACTTGTATAAAATGCACAGAACACAGTCAATTAAATCAACAGCAGCAATTCTGTAAGACAATGAAGAATCTACTATAGCTGCTGTTGTACAAACTCATAAGCTGTTGTACATAACAGACCTCAAATCCACAAGCACAAATATTTGGACAATGCAACACTGGAATCTAGGACCAACAGTTTAGGTGAAATCCAATCACCAAATCAAGTAACCAAGCTATTTACCAATCAAGTAAGCAAGCTGTATCTGAAGTAAACTCGAGTCCGCTCAAAATCAGTATCCTTAACCTGCTGTGTATTGCTAAGTCTCCTCACTGCCCAAGCTGCTTTTCCAATCCCAAGTCAAGGTCTGCTTCTGTTACAGCCCTCTCTTCTTGTTCACACACACAATGCTGCTGCTAAACTATTCTGCTCAAAACACACAGTTTAACAGATTTCTTGAAACCTAAAAACGATCACACAGAACCTGTGTGTGCACACAGTCACCTGCACACTGTTAAACAGTTGCTTCTTTAATTGAAATACAACAACCTCACCAACAGCAAATTGATGTTAAACAGATTGGAAATGCTCAAAACAGATTGAACTCAAAACAGACTATGAACTAATTGACTATCTATGATCAAACCTGCAAAGAACCTGTCTTTTTCAAAACACAACAGCAATAAGAACCTTTAAACAGTTGCTGTATGTCACAGTTTAGCTCCTGTTTTTATGTAAATCGAACACTGAGTGATTTATGAAACTTGACAGATTGTGATCAAAATAGTGTATGATCAAAATAGTGAAATGTGTGATTAACCTCAACCTAGTCAACAGTTTAGTTGAATCTTTTAAGAACCAGTGAACGATATWCACAGTGTACAAATCAGCTAAAATCGAACATGAGAGACAGCAAGATTGAACTTCAAAATTCGATTGATGAGTTTGAAATACTTACCTGAGCGATTAAGACTCTGATTGATCTTAATGCTCAAACTGTGAAGTCCTTGAACGATTTAAGTTTCTGTCCGGTTTATAATCCGCTCAAAATGTGTGCGGATAACTCTCCGCTCAATTAATGAAATCTCAAAATCGATCACTTATCCGATCAAGATATGATCGGTTTACATGAACACCGGACAAGAGGTGTTCGGTTTAGGAATAAATCGTTCAAATTAAACCTTCAAATGAAATTGAAAACAACAAACATTTTGATTTGTACGATTTAAAGTCTGGTTGATCGATTTGTGCGATGAAGTCTCCGAATGAATCTTGTACGATTTACCATAAAATCAGGCGATGAACAAACCGATCAAGCTATCGATTTGTGCGAATACTGTCTGGGCTGTGTGATGAACTTCTTGAACCTGCGATGAAGATGACCAAGACTTTGTGCGATTCCTTATCCGGTCAAGAAGTAGTAGACAAAGTAGCCGGACTCTTATCCGGTCAAAATGATGGGCCTTGAATATGGGCTTTTTAAATTGGACGGATTAACAAAAAGTAAGAGACTCAAAATTAAAAACAAATCAAAACCTATCAAAAACACAAAAACAGAAAAACATTTAAAAAAAATTGATCAAAAACACTGGTTTTAAAAAAAATTCAAGAACACGAAAAAATTTTAAAAACACAAAATCCTATTAAATCTTGATTTAAAAAGATCAAATCATAAAAGTTTGTGAATAACAAAGATTCACAATGCAATTTTGAGCATTTTGATCATTATTTAAACACAAAAACACAAGTATTTAAAAAAAAATTCGGATCAAAATCTAAAAAAAATGAAGAACAGAAGAACAAAAAAAATTCAGAAAAAAATTCACTTATCTCTGATTTCTTGCAAACGCGCTTTGATACCAATTGATAGTCCCTAATTTCACTGATCAATCTTCATTATAGCTTCATAACAATGGCAGATTATGGATATAGCATTCAAGATCATCAAGAACATTGAGAGAGAAAGCCAATCCTTTCAATATGGTCAAACCTCTCTTTACGTAATGTATATTACAAATGAGCTCACCTCCTCCTACAATTACAAAGAGTAGCTTCTATTTATATGGTCAACATACTAAATAATAGTCAAAGTCAAACTCCTATGAGAAAGTCAAACACGCTGACTTTTACAATTATAGACTATATATAACTTTCAAGACGAATACAATTAATACTGATTTTCAATCCTAACAAAAGGAATAGTGCGTTTTGGGAAAAGAGGTAAATTGGGTCCCCAATATATTGGTCCATTTGAAGTAACTGAGAATTAGACCAGTGGCATATAAGTTAAATTTGCCACAAGAATTAAGCGCTATTCATGATACATTTCATGTATCAAACCTCAAAAAGTGCTTAACCGATGAAACACTGGTCATGCCATTGGAAGATGTACAAAGTAATGATCAGTTGAAAAACCAATATAAATCGTGGATAGAGAAGTCAAACAGTTGAGGCGTAGCAAGATCCCTATTGTAAAAGTTCATTGGACTTCGAGGCATGGACCGGAGTACAAGTGGGAAAGAGAAAATTTTATGAAAAGCAAGTATCACCACTTGTTCTCAAACGAGTCATAAACTAGGATCTGACGAATAAAATTTCAGGACGAAATTCTTCTGGCATGGGGAGACTGTGACATCCGTCATTTTTCGAGTGTCAGGTTAGCACCTTTATAGGGTTTCTACATTTAGAATTATATTTTATTAGGATCTAGTCATGTTGATTAGAATTCATCTGGCTTAGTTCCCAAAATATAGTTCAGAAAACTTTGTTTCGACGGGTAACTGATAAAGTTGACTTATGTAATGCCAAATATATTAAAAAAATGCTCCAAATATAATAAAGTTGATATTATAAAGTCCAAATTAAAATATAAAAGTCTCATTTGAATATCCAAATAATTTTACCAAAAATTTGGAATTTTGATCTAATACTAATATTTTTATCAGTATTTGACAAATTGTATTTATACCCACATTTAAAGGGTGTTAAACCCCATAATTCATAAAGTGAAAAAGTAATGAAAAACAGTAAGTGATGAAGAACCAGAAGACCGATGAAGACATCAAGGAAGAATTGACTAAGTCTGGAGCACAACCAGAGGACCGATGGACGACCAAGGATGCAATGGCAAGAGCATCTTCATCGACCCTCTGGTCAACTACACTTAGAGAATTATCCAGCAATTCATCCAGAAGCATGCGATGAAGACTTAAAGA
>NC_037532.1:18575431-18576915 GCF_001531365.2 Cynara cardunculus var. scolymus
TCTCTCAATAACACTAATAATCTAGTTATGAATAACCAAATTATAGTGATTTAATGAAGAAAGCTATGAAGTCTCAAGAATAAAATAAGAAAGATTAAGAACACTTTTGAGCTTCAAAGGTTTTACTTTATAGAATCCGAAACGAAAAACAAAGAGTAAAAGCCTTAATTTTACAGTAGATCTAATCATCTATTTATACTAGTCGGCTGTTTAGAAGATAACCATCTATTRCTACTTTCTAGCAAATCTTCTAATAAACAGATAAGGTTTATCTTTTATATGGATAAGCATTATTATCAAGATAAAGTCTAATTCCAACTGTTGACTTGTCATCTCCAGCTGTCATTAACAATGTGATGAATTCATCCTTATCTTTGAATCTTCATTTATCTTTGAATCTTCATGGCCTGCTTGAATGAACTGATAGAAAATCTTCTAAGTGGTGTTTGTCCAGAGTATCAATGAGAATGCTTCTTTCCATCGCATCATCCATTGATCCTCTGGTTGAACTCTTCCATCTGTCCAATGGTTGAACCTTATCCATCGATCCTCTGGTTAGTCTGTACATCGATCCAACGGTCGAATTCCAGACTTAGTCGTTTTTGCCTTGATGTCTTCATCGGTCTTTTGGTTCTTCATCACTTGTTGTTTTTCATTACTTTTTACATTTTGCATTTCATAGTTGACTTTTATCACCAGTCATGTGCCTGGAGCAACCTGAATCCATGTACCATGGTTGCACATGCTGGTCCTGCAAGACAAATTAAAGGGATTTAGGTACCCATTTCATAATGGGTCCTCGTTTGTTAGTAGGGGGTGTGGTACTTTTTTTGTCGCCCTTAGCCTTTGCAGGCTTGGGTTTCTTTGAATTCCCTTGCCCTTTTTCACGTTTTCATTGGTTCCAACTTTATATCGATAAACGTGTTGTGTGAAGGGACAGTGATGTGTCAAYATGTGATTCCTCAGGTTTTGTAAAAGAATTAGACATTGACAAAAATGATGCTTTTGGTGTGGTTGTCTAAACTTTTTATTCGATGAAAATGAAGAAGTAAACATAGGTATGAATCCTGTTCTAGCATCGGTTCTAGGCTTGGACTTTACTTCTTTTCTTCTGAGGGATGTGGACTTTTCTTCWGCTRGATGGAAAGAAGAGTTGTGATTAAGTTTATCAGAGGTCAAGCACTTCTATTTTTGCTCACGGGTAAACTTGATGAACCTGAATGGAGTACTAGGGCCTTTTAAGTTTTCTCTGGCAGATCTAACATCTTTCACCTCTCCCTTTCCTTTGGCTGAAGATTTCATTGATAAAGGATTACCAGATTTCATTGAGGACTTGAAATTTTTAGGTTTCTTGGTCTCAATGATCTTTGGTGGTTCACAACTTATTTCATCTTCAGATTCAGAGTCAAGAAAGTCTCTTGCTGATTTCTCAAAATCAAAATTAATTTGGATTGGAGCAGAAGATGTGGATTTAGAGGTTGATG
>NC_037532.1:18577015-18578545 GCF_001531365.2 Cynara cardunculus var. scolymus
TTTCATCTTTGAAACCAGAGCCCCTCTGGTCCTATTAGCAACCAGAGCCCCTCTGGTTCTATTGGTAACCAGAGCCCCTCTGGTTCAAAGCAAATACTTGGTATTTCTTATCAAGTACTTTTCTCCCACCCAGAGCCTCTGGTTCCAAAGACCAGAGCCTCTGGTTCCCACCTTTACTTGCTATTTGTTATCCTCTTTACAACCAGAGCCTCTGGTTCTAAAGACCAGAACCTTTGGCTTAAGATTCTTTGAAAGTAAGTCAACCATTTCCCTTCCAACTCCCTTTTCATATTATTCTTCAACCATAGCCTCTGGTTCTAAAGACCAGAGCCTCTGGACCCCATCCATTACTTTTGAATCTTCTTTTTTTTTTCCCTTCCCCTTTGAAACCAGAGCCCCTCTGGTCATCATTCACTAAAATCATTTATATGACTAAGTGTGTCCATTCACCCAGAGCCTCTTGTTTCCACCCCACTTGCATTATATTCTATTCTCACAACCAGAGCCTCTGGCTCTAAAGACCAGAACCTATGGCTTTAGATTCTTTGCAAGCTTTATCTTGATCATTTCATCTCATACTCCATTTCATCATCATTCAACCAGAGCCTCTGGTTCCAATGACCAGAGCCTCTGCTTTCCTTCGCTTGCTATACATTCTTTTTCTCAACCAGAGCCTCTGGTTCTAAAGACCAGAGCCTCTGGCCTTGGTTTATTTGATAGCAAGTCTTCATCATTTCATTTCATACTTCATTTTCTTATCCTTCACAACTAGAGCCTCTGGTTCTAAAGACCAGAGCCTCTGGATTCAAAGTCTTTGCAACCAGAGCCCCTCTGGTCTCAAAGACTCATTCCTTTCCATACTTAGCCATATTTCATATTATTTTTCTTCATCATTCGCAACCAGAGCCTCTGGTTCTAAAGACCAGAGCCTCTGGATTATAAGTCTTTGTAACCAGAGCCCCTCTGGTCTCAAAGACATTCTTTTTCATACTTAACCATTTTTTCATTGAATCTCATCATCCTTCACAACCAGAGCCTCTGGTTCTAAAGACCAGAGCCTCTGGATTCAAAGTCTTTGCAACCACAGCCCCTCTAGTCTCAAAGACTCATTTCTTTCCATAACCATATTTCATGTTTTTTCATCCTTCACAACCAGAGCCTCTGGTTCTAAACACCAGAGCCTCTGGATTCAAAGTCTTTGCAACTGGTCTCAAAGACTCATTGCTCTTCTTACTTGACCATATTTCATTCTTTTTTCATCACCTTTCACAACCAGCGCCTCTGGTTCAATAGACCAGAGCCTCTGGTCATCCAAAATGTAAAGTCCTTATTGTTTCTAGGGGGAGTTTTTATATTTCATTTCATATCTCCATGCATCCTTTGAGGGGGAGCAAAAGTTTACATTTGTAAACTTGCATTTTCCATCCGGAGCCTCTGGTTCTACTATCCAGAGCCTCTGGTCCCATAAAATGCTACATATGAATATAATACCAGACCTCCTCTGGTTTTATAAAATGGATTGACATACTT
>NC_037532.1:18578994-18580165 GCF_001531365.2 Cynara cardunculus var. scolymus
CACCCCACCAAACTACCCTATATATACCCTTCTTCCCCATTCTTACCTTCTTTACGCTTTCAAAAACTTCAAACACAACTCCGACGAACTTCAAACCTGCAACTTCATCAAAAATGGCTTCCTCCGCTTCTGACGCTTCCAACAATAATGACAGCTGCATCCAATCCACCTGCGCCGACAGCCGCGCAATCGTCTTCTTGCCCATGAAACCCAATAACCATATGATAGAACTGCGCAACACTCTTTTTGATGACAGGTTTGCTATTATGATTGAGTTCTTCAAAAACTGTATCCTTCTTCCTGCTCTAACTCTGGTGAACCCAAACGTACCATTAAAGTACGTTCAACAATACTGGCAGACTTGCGAGTTTGATCCTCCAAGTCATGGAATAATGGGCGACATAGATGCTCCAAACGACATGATTTGCTCAGTAAAAATTTCATGAGCAAAAATTTCTAAGGTGTTATGCATTCCCACCAGACGGGAACTCGAGATCGAACAATATGACGAACCACCTTCCTCTGAGGACATTCTAAGGTTTGTAAGGATGCTAGGGTACAACCGGGAAATACGAAACGTCTTAGATTTCAAAAGACAATTCCTCCTACCAATGTGGAATTTTTCTTTTCCATCCTCAACCGCTCTCTCACATGCAAGCTGGGCTCCCTCGATCAAGGAAATCTCAACATAATGACAATTATGTATGGTCTTTTCTTCAACCTCAACCTCGACTATGCCCTTCTCATCTACACCGAGATCCATGCAGCCGTACTCAAAAAGTGTAAACTTCAAGCCGCAGGAAAGCCGCTGTCTGCTGTCCTCTTCCCCCGCTTCCTTGCTCTCATCATTGGGGATGCAATGAGGCAACACAGTCTACCTACCATAGAGCCATACACCCCGGTTTACAAGATGCAAGGACATCGCCCAACACTTTCGAAGGAAGGATACACAATCCAGCGACCGCTGTCTCAGGCTATGCTCACTGTCCTTCCATCGACAAGCCTATGAACGCTGCATGCTGTCCCAAGAACCGAGGGCAGCTACCCCGGAGCACTTAGAGCCGTCCCCCCTCCAAGCGAAGGAGCACAAGCATCGTCTTCATAGGATGATGAAGATGATGATGATGATGCTAGTGCTTCCCCCGGCCTTCACCAAAATATTCCCCACCCT
>NC_037532.1:18580995-18583175 GCF_001531365.2 Cynara cardunculus var. scolymus
AATTCATCCCGCCTCCAAATCCTCCAACAAACCGTAACCCAACAACACAATACCATATCATCCTTAGCCACCCAAAGAAACCAAGTCATTATCCAATCCCTCGCCACCCTCACGGCTCAGGCAACTGAGACCGATGTAAACCTAACCTACATCATTACCCAACTCCAAACCATCCTTCGCACCCTTCATCAATTACCAGCCTCCATCACCTCCCAAATACCTCAACCTCAACTTTCATCCACACCATCCAACCAAATGGCCACCATACAAACAACCTTCACCCAATTAGCCGCCACCACACTTAACCAAATCCCACCACAAACTCAAGCCCCACCTCCCTCTGCAGGCCCCTCCTATGAAGCAACCTTCTCATCCTTCACTGCAGAGGTGAGAAATCTTCTTGCCAACCTTCCCCAACCTCCATCATCTGCCACAACCTCTGTGCCACCTCCTCCCTCTACTGGCACAGACTTCGCTACCAGAGCTGACCTACAGGCTCTGTCCAAGGCGCTTATCTCCTCTGTCAATGAGGTAAGTGCAAAGTTCGCTGCTCGATCCGTAGAACCCACCACTACGTTAAGGAATAGTTTACAACGCCAGCAAGAACGTACAAACACTCTCCTTCGCACAATGGAAGAACGATGCAGAGAGGATCGAGTGTGTACTCTCGCTTCTCACATTCGCTTGTGGAAAAAGAAGAATCGATCAAGTGTTTCCTGCTCTTCCAGCCGTCCCTATAAATGCCCAAGGCATGAAGACCAAGACCCCGATGATCAAGGTCTTGGACCTCATGAGGAGGAGACAGAGGCGGCTGCTACTCAACAAACAGGATCCGCTGCACCACAACAACCATCCCAACAACAACCATCCCAACAGCAACAACCATCAACCCAACAAACCCAAGCTAGGGAACCAGAGGCCTTGCCCTCTGATGAAGAACAGGATATCCAAGTTCTCTTAGCCACAACTCTAGACCCCATCGTGTTGAGTTCCTCAACCGATGAAGAACCAACCATCCCACCAACACAAAAAAACCAACATCTTTCTTCTACACCCACAAAGCCTACCCTTAACCCCTTCACCAACACCTCGCACAACTCAACCCTTCATCTTCTCCACACAACCAGAACCCACAACAACCAAACCTTCATCACCCCAACCAACCAAAGAAAACTCATCCACTACCCAAACACAACCAGCCGAGAGACAACCCATGGTGCACGCAGACATTCCTTCTTCCTCAAGGAATCCTCCTCAAGGCCTGGTGGACGAAATAATTCAAAACATGGAGTCGTTAAGGAGAAGACCTCAATTGCCGCCCAGGGAACCAATAATGATGGAAAATATCCATCAATACATGTACCGAGAATGCGAAGAAAGCTTGTCAACCAATCCTCCAATCCTATCGCCACAATCTATGAACCTTCCTCCAATCCTATCGCCAGAATCTATGAACCTTCTACATCATCGTTTCATAAGACAGACTACTCAACCACCACAAGCTGTCTTTTCAAACGATGGAATAAGAAGAGTCATAGACTTAAAGATAAAGTCATTTTCCAACAGAGCCATACGCTACATTGAGTTCTTGATTGAGTTATATGCCTACACTGCTCAAAGGCAAGATCATGGGATACGATTTGGAATGGCGAACAGAGCTATTGTCAAGACAATGGAGTCCCTGGTAGAGCTCAGAGCCAAGACAGATTTTGAAATTGCATTCAGGCTAGGCATTGAGAGATTATCCTGCACACCTCCAAATGAAGATTTCCAAGGCCTGCAGGAGATTCGTTCTGCTTCAGTTCTTTCTCAACCTGAACTCGGACTTGTTTACAAGAATGAGTTTGGGGTTAAAAAGTTTTTCAGACTGACTGAAGCCTTCAAGTATTCAACAGATACACTTGAATGGTTTCAGAAAAATATTAGAGAAAGACTGGGCAGAAACCACGTGCCAAGGGAAGAGGGAAGCCATCTCATTCACGAAATTTCAACAATCATTGCCTATAGAAGACTACTCTTGCGCTTCAGGGAGATATACTCAGGTAGTCCGTGATGAGATGGAATTTTTACTTATTTTTTGCCTTGATGTAAATTTGTTTCCAGTCTTGTACAGAAAATTCATCATCCAATGAAAAATTTGGAATTTGATGTTTTTCTTCTAGATTAGTGTCTGTTCTTCA
>NC_037532.1:18583371-18595475 GCF_001531365.2 Cynara cardunculus var. scolymus
GGACCGATGGACGAAGTTCAACCAGCGGACCGATGGATGATGTGATGGAAAGTATTCTCATTGATACGATGGACAGACTAACACTTAGAAGATTTTCTAAGTATTCATCCAAGCATGCAATGAAGACTTGAAGATAAGGATGAAATCACCACATAGATAATGACAGCTGGAGATCATGAATCAACAGCTGGAATTATAGTTTATCTAGTTAATAATGCTTATCTACGTAAAAGATAAACTTTATCTGTTAGCTAGACTATTTGCTAGAAAGTAGCAATACATAGTTATCTTAGTATTAGCCAACTAGTATAAATAGATAATTAGGTCTATTGTAAAAAGAGTGTATAGAGAAAAAGTCTCTTTTACGTCTTTCATATCATTATTTAGTAAAATCTTTGAAGCTCAAACTGTTCTTGAAAGTTCTTATTTTATCTTTGAGACTTCATAACTTTCTTCGTAAAATCATTATAATTTGGTTATTTATAACTAGATTATTAGTGTTATTGAGAGATCTGAGATCAACAAAAGCAACAAAACAAGCAGTAGTTTGGGATTGTTTGGGGCTGTTTTGATACCAGCAGTAGTTTGAGACAGTTTCTACAGAAAAACAAATTGTAGAAAATGTTAGACTGCATACGTATGATAATCATGTTTGAATTGCTGCTGCTTCATAGACTATAGACATTGGTCAAATTAGCCAAACCAAACATACCCTAACTTACTCTCAATGAGTTTAGACTTCAAAGTAAACTGGACGTGCATGTGAGCTCCTATTGTATATGTCAAAATACAAGGAACCCCATTAGATTAAGAGCTCTTACTTGTCATACTCTAGCCTCTAATACTATAACTTTATGCATCTTATTTGCAAATTCTATTAAAAGAATTCTGTTTGTATGCCCTAGTGTTAGGAGGAAGCAATTTTAATCCCATATCCTCCAGAGCAGTAGAGTTAGAAGGTCTACTTACATCCACCCCACCTCTAGGTGGGATATTTTTGGTTTGCTTTTTACTGTTATATCAACTGTTCAACGAAATCATTATGGTTAACTACAAAACTGAAAAGGCTCAGCTTACAACCTGAATTCAATAGAATTCTATTAATCATTATGCAAGGTAATTGAACATAAGAACCATACAATATCATCATATGAAGAATACATAAAGAAACAAAGCATTCATTGATAAGGCCAAATTTTAACGAATTCAACTTAGCTGTACCTTTATAATCTGTTTTGTCACGAGTCCATACCTAATAGATGGTATAAATATGTTAATTTCACATTAGACAAGGAAGAACAATCCACAAACAGTCGACACTTTCTGAAAGAACATAGAAACTGGGAGGGGCTTTATAATCCACTGGTGTATACAACTATCAATCAAAAACTACAGTTCAACAAACTATACAAGTAATTACTATAGAACTCATCATGTATATAATATTTTCAACATATAACATAGGAAAGATTCAAAGATTCAAACATATAACATAGGACTGCAAAAGATTATGATAAACCAATTACTTTGAGCAAAGTTACTTTGAAATTAAGATTCCTCATAGTAAAATAACTTGAAAAGTTAAAAACGTATCAATATAAATATTCCTTTTAAACGAATAATCAAATAGGATGATCACTATGTTTTCTCAGAAAGAAAACTATAGTGATACACCCCCTGAAAATATGCATCGACTGAAGGTGATCATTAACAACACAAACAAATACATAGTGGCAATGCTTCAAGCATCATATAGGCATAAGAAACTTTTAAAGTTAACAATTTATCTTATATCCTTATGGTTCTATTGCAAGAGCATCATCTAGGATGCAAAGTTACAACATTCTTTATCCCAGATAGTTTAGTAGTTATACATGTCATGCATTCCATTCAAACTTCTTAAAAAACCCTCAACCTAATACTTGATTTTCCATAAAGAATACATCCATCCAATCTAAATTAAAGATGAACATAAAACATATATAAATGTCATAAAACAAAACCAAAGGCACTATAAGATTACAAGCACTTGTTTCCTATTTTTAAAAGCACTTTCTATTGATACTCATCAAGCATATGCCTTTCTATTGCACCAATCAAAGGCATTATAAGATTACAAGCACTTTCTATTTACTCAATCTGCATTAAATACTGAAGTATTAACAGTGATGTCTAACATCACCAAAATACATCAAAATCAGTTTATTAGTGAGTTGAAGAGACAATTTCACCATGTACATTATATTCACAAAATTTCAAAATCTGGCAATAAAGAGGAAAACATTAAATTTCATTCTAGAAAGCAGGCCTTTTGGATGCAATGCAAACAGTTCAAAGCTACTCATAAGCAATATTTAAGATCATTTGGTTTACAAGTGAATGATGAGAACAAAAGAAAAAGGTAACAATACCACTACATCGTTTATCAAATGCAAATCGGGTAAGCACTTATTGGCAAGACACATACCCTTACTTACCTTATTGTGTATCAACCATCATAATGGATTGTTGGTTAGTGGTTTAAACCAAGTAAGTTCTTACCACATAAGAGTTTTTTCCCTCATTTACCAGGTAAGAATCTTGGTCCATACTATGACACTCGCAGGATATAAGATTTTTTGGTCCTTGTCATGCTCAATTGGTAAGGCAAGTTATATTGTTAACGGCTTACCCGGTAAGTGTTTACTAAACAACCCCTAGATGATGAGAAACATCATTATCCAATACTACACACCACCCACCTTCATGACGAACAACGCTAACCGCACAGATCTAAAAAATGGGTTTTCGTTAATAATTAGACTTGGAAGTCAACATAAACAAAGAGAAAACACGTAAAAATGAAAAAAATAATCAACATTCCATGAACTATATATTGTAACTATACAAATAACTATAATTTCAAGCTTCTAAACTTGGCAAAGGGAGACTACACTAACTTCATAACATCATGCAGTTCAAACAACATCCAACTTATTATTGAAGGAAATATTATTTATTCTTAAGCTTTCTTCTAGTTTTTTAGTGGTCGTCTGAGAATTTTACTCAATTTGCAAACGCCTCAACGTGGTCCTTATACTTCAAATATAGTATAATTAGCAAAGTAAGTGGCTAGAAAATGTAATTTATAGATGCAAGAGACTTGATATAAATAAGTATAATTACCAAATGCACAACCAAAAATGATAACCACCTGCATCCAACAACATTTCCATATTGTAAACTGTTAAACAAATGGATCCTAGCAAGGTAATCAAAGAGAGCACAACCATACAACATAACAAATAACAAATAATACAGAGACCTCCATAATTCTCCATCTATAACTACACATGACTTATACACATTATATATATATATTTACTACCTATCAAACAAGAACCATTAATTGTTGTCAAGAATTAAAAAAAGATGCATGATGAATGAAGCATTTATATAAACAATTACTGGCAAGAATTAAAAAAAGATGCATGATGAATGAAGTTCAAATGATGTTTCCTAGAACTAACCATTCCAATTTTTGATCTTGTCACATGTGAAGATTAATGGTGTGAGATTGAAAGGAAGGTACCTTCTTTGTGATGATGTGAAACCTGAATCCGTACCAATAGTTGAGTTTAAAGCTGGCAAAAAATTAAAAATCAAATTAGTGAAATAATTAAAAATACAAGGATGCTGTAAATGGGATAAAAGTACTGGTGTGATGATGATTAAAGACCAAGTAAGCCAGACCCACCTACTTCATACAAACCTTAGCTTCCATACATATAACATAATATGATATCATTCTTGACATCATCATAACAAAACAAAGCTGTAAAAGAACTTGGATTCTTGCATTTTACTATTTTTTGGTGATTTGTGAACTACAAAGAACTTGCTTTACATGGTTCCGTTTCATGTGTTAATAATCTACATAAATAGCTCACTCTCGTATCCCTAATTTTAAGAACTTTCATGACCCCTTGTCCCGATATCATGCTTCTTATTTCTCATATTTATAAATTTTTGAAAAATGAGACATCTTCCTGCGCAACACGGAGTTAAGCCCAAAAAACTTATGGAAGCTCTGATGCAAATCACATGTTGGAACACCTCAAGCACAACCATAAGAATAAATGGTTTGTACTATATACATCAAGCACTTGTATATTTAATTTTAAGTGGTTGATGCAATTTGAGACAATTCTTCAGGGTGATGAATTCTTTTTGCTATCCTTAGATATGGTTTCAAAGAATGCAGACCACAAAGGAGGGATGCAGGCTCTTAAGAGCCAGCCAAAAGAAGAAGAATATGATTTGTATGAACACATAAAAGCATGGAGAAATTGGGAATGATGCAAAATCAAGAAAATGCACAAAACACAAGGTTTATCATCCACCAAAATCCACCAAAAATAGACATTAAAAATTACAGATTTCCATCCTAAAATCAAGATCTCAAAACAGAAAAATCTAAAAAATGTCAAGGGTACATGTGTTGTCTCTGTGTCATACAGCTAGCTCAAACTTTATGTGATATGTAATGGCCTCTAATAAATAACAGCATATCCAAACAACATATCCCACATATTATGATACTACACATGTCTAATAAATAACATGGATATTGTTAACAACATATCCCTCTAATAAATTACATGTCTAAGAAACATAAAAGTAATCTGCCGGTGAGAAAACCAAAAGATCCAAGTAGAACAAACCCATTCATAGAAAATATAGTGAATCAAAGTTATATGCTTTGGAGAGCAAGGAGCACCAAACAAAGTTAGTTTCATTTCCCTTTGGCTCAAACTTGCCCAAGTGCTCTTTCTCATCCAATGATTTCCACAAAAGCTTCATTCTTGCTTTTTAAAGAAAAAACCCATGTATATGTAAAATATTGATCAGTTATCACCAAAATATACCTTTTTAAGAAAAGACTTGAACCATTCAAATGATTAGGGTAAAATCAAACTGATACAAATGGAAAACGAATTACCTCGATGTGGAGATGTAGAGAAGTCATAAGCTTGAAGAGCAAACCGATTATTGGGAACACAATTAACCCTAACACATAAGTGAAGATGGAGATGAAAGATGAACACAAAGTAAGAACTTGAAGAAGAGGGGAGGACGATGAACAACTGTATGAGAGGAAAAATAATTAACTCGAATGGAATCGGTGGAGAAACTATGAATCGAGTGTGGAATCTTCGAGAGGAGCGAGATGAGCATGAGGATCGAGAATAAAGCCTAGGGTTATGAATCTCCTGAATCGTCKCCTTGGAGTATGAGGATCGAGAATAAAGCCTAGGGTTATGAATCTCCTGAATCGTCKCCTTGGAGCATGAGGATCGAGAATAAAGCCTAGGGTTATGCGATGCAGGTTTTCGTCGGAGAGCCAGAGACGGTTGGAAAGGGAATGATGAGGGTGGAACGTGTAATCGTCGCCTTGGAGAGCCTGAATCGTCGCCTGCCTGATAGAGTTGTACATGAAACTTATAAAGTTGTAGTTAAGACTTTAAGACTTTATGCATTAAAAAGTTGTACCAAATGCATTATATGTTTTTTAAGACTTTTGTTAAATTTACTTTATAAGGTAGTATAGATAACAGTCTCTGAATGATTTACAATACACGTTCAGCGATCGCTGAACAGACTTAGTGAAGATCGTTGAAACTAAATAACATAATTACTATATTTCGATAGATAAAAGGGATCATCATCAAATCAATGACAGAGATGATCGTCAATCTCCCCATATTTGATGATGACAAAGCAACATAAAGAAAATTGCTTAAGTTAAAATAGTAAGAAAAATGTACAAATAAAATACATGTCCCTTTTAACTATTTTGGGATCTTTTTCAGTGATACAGTTTACTTATATAAATTTACTTAAGTTTATAAGGATTACAAGTTCAAGGATAAACTAACATAAATATGATAACTGAAACTAAAAGCTTATTCACTGACTGAAAGCTGACAGTGAATGAAAGAGAACTGGAACTCATAGATACTTGTTCCTATTACTCTTTTCAGGGATCTTTTTCAATGACACTGAAGAATTCATTGTTTTATTCATTATTCAAAATAATAGAAGTCATTCGTCAGTACATCATAGATCTGTTACATATAGATTATACACTGAGAGAAAAGAAAGGAAAACAAGATATTACAATATATAAAGATATCTATTCTAAGTCACTGAAGTCGATATACCCTGGTACATTTTCTAAGAGCTTCTTTCGCCTTAGTGTCTCCTTTCTGATCCTGCGATTCATCACCTCACTAGCTAGGTCATTGTCCAACCAGGACCTGAGATACTTCAGATGGTCTATTGGACAGAGGTGGAACTTGGACACTCGCTGGAAGATTTATTCTCCATCATAGTCAATGAATATTAATCCATACTCAGGCTTCACATGCACAATGTTGGGTATGTAAGGACCATTCGCTCGTAGTGTGAGGTTCAACTTTGAGGTATTTGGCTTCTTTCGATTCTTTAGGATTTCTTCTAATGAGAACTTTGTTTCATGTTCATTCCTATGGGATGGTCCATCTTCAGGATCTGAAAAGTTTATTCTTCTTGAGGGAGGCTTCTTAGGCACAGGAGGGACATCAACAAACTTGGACACCTTCTTGAAGAGTTCATTCAGGATGTCTTCGATTATTGGCTTGTGCTTGGACTTTGAGCTTTGAATGGCTTGTTGAGTCTCCAGCCATTCATTGTAGCTGTACTGTCCGAGATAAGAAGGATACTCGGTGACAGCCTTTTGGGTCTCTCTAAAGATGACCATCGAGATGAGAAGTCCATCATCCTTTATTCGTCCACTTATGGTGATGTTTGAGATCTTGTGGGGACTTATTCTCTTGTTCATCCTTTCGTTGCACCATCTCTAGTCATGGTCTTTCAGCATCAGCGCTCTTTGATGTTCGCGTTCAACTTGAAAGAGCAGCTGAGCTTGAGCCTCAACCAGATCCTTTTTCTTCAGCTTTCTTTTGGCCAGAGCTTTGATGGCTAGAGATTGGCCTTCTTTAAGTTGTCTTCCATATGTTGTCATTGAATGCGTAGCTCTTCCTCGACCCTCAGGGCTTCCTTGCATTCAGCATCTATGAAGAAGTCTTACCACAACCAAAGGTACAAAGAGGGATTTTTACTCTGGTTTAGTCGAGTTGACTCCTCGGCTGAGTCATCCTTTGGTTGTTAAGAGCTATAGATGTTGAAATAGAAGAAATCCTTTCATATGGAGGACCAAGGGGGAACATTGGTGCATTAAAAAGAATGGAGGCTTCAGATTCACAAGTAAAAGGAACAAACCTAGAGCTCTGTGCAACTTTTGTAGGGTCTACTTCTTGAAGATGATAGCCAGGTTGCCTTCTTCAGCCATTGCTTTGTTCTTTCCGTTGGAGTGCTAATTCCCTTTGGTTTTCTCCCCCTAGGAAGTTGATTCCCTCAGGAAGACACCCTTCTGAGCTGGTGCTGGTCTTTGGTGGTATTGAATTGTGAAGTCGTCATCGTCGTCATCATCGTCATCATCATCATCATCATCACCAGCACAAGATCCTGTCCAGCGATAGGAAGAGGAAGATCTTCATCATCACTTTTCTCATCACCAAAATTTAATGCAGAGGTGATGGAAAGGTCTTCATGAATAGCTGGAGTTATCACGACATCATCATCATCCCCAACATTAGCAACATCTTTAGCTTCGTTGGAAGTGATGACTTCCTTAGATTAAGGGATAAGCGAGAGAGGTTCAGCTTCAGCGACAACAATAGCTCCATGAACAGCCTCCTCAGCAATTTCCTCATGCAGGTTTTTCTCCCCCTCTTTGTCATTAGCAAGACTAGAGGTAAGATCATTAAGACGCTGGGAGATTTCTTTAGTACGTAGCTCGAGGTTGGAGAGGGCCTCAGCCTATAAAAAGTTGAACTCGGCCACCCAATTTAGTGATTGGATGTCAGCTTCAGTAAATGAAGGTTCAGAGACTGGGACCAAATGCAGGAGAAGCGCTAGAATCTGCTGAAGCAGCTCACCATGCTTGGCGAGATGGACTTGCACTTCATCGGCCTTGTTGTTGAGAACATGAATGGCCTCAGTGTTGGTACACACCTCTGATTGCATCGTCTTTAGCAATTCCATTACCTCAAGACCTTAGCTTTGATAATAAAGAGGCTGTGGGTAAGGTCTTCCTTGATGGGCATCGCTTGGTGGACCTCATCCATGGTAAGGTGCAACCATATTATAGACATTTGTCTCCATGGTTGTAGGCTAAGATGCAACAGGAACTGAAAAAGAAGGAAAAACTTGAGCATTATAAAGCTCTAAGTTAGAAGAAACGAAAGGGTAAGGTGTAGATGAAGTCCCTAAAGGGTCTTCAGCGCCATCCAAAGGATTGACATTGGTGGTCTCACATGCTCTTACATGAGGATGGGCGTCAAGTGTCTGAGGCACCTCGAGAGGAGCGACCTCAGGTTCTGTGGTGGGTGCTTTATCACCAGTGGGGACAACCACTGATGAGTCCTCAACACGTGTAATTGAGACCAAGGGAAAGGAAGAAGAGAGAATGGCAGATAAATGAAGTGGGTGTTCAGCAGTAGCAATGTTGATATTCTCAGATTTAGTGAACTGGGTCACTGAAGTGGTTGGGTGACTGGCCACTTGTACAAAACTGTCTAACGAGATCACTAAAGAGCTGGGAAGGGATATCAGATAAAGCACCTCGGGGATAAGGCTTGTTTCAATGACTGAAACCTATTGAGAGGTAATAGTCAGCAATGTATCTTACCCCTTTTTGGCTTTCTTGGCTCTCGGTGAAGGACCAAATGGGCTTGAGATTGATTCCTCTTAGAGGATAAGGATGTGGTGATCGGGATAGACTAAGGGGGTTTTACCTTAGTCATAACTACCTGTGAAAGAGAAGAAGTAGAGGTAGAAGAGGTTAAGAAGGGAGTGCCATTGGCAATTCTTACCATAGGAGCAAAGAGGCCAATATCTGTAGGTTTAGACTTGTGGTCTAGAATGCGAGACGCAAGCCTATAGATGGGCATGTTACCTTTAGATGGGTAGTTGTGGGCGAAGATCTTTATGAACACCATGAAAAGGAATCTGGTGTAAGGCACCACCTTCTCGCACTAACGCTTGTTCAGATTTAGCACCAGGTTTTCAAAGATCAACTCAGCGTAGTTGACCTTCAAATGTCGGATGACTGAAATGCTGATGTTGAGGGCGATGCGAGAGGCCTGGTCCTGGACACCTATCTTCCCTTCCATGCACTTTATGAAGTGCCAAAATAAGTATTGCCACACTGCAGGCATGCGGTTCTTCTTAATCTTTGTTAGTGACTTGAGAGGCTTGCTAGAGTCTTTCGTCATTGGCTAGTTGTAGCCAATATCATCAAGAGTCTTGATGAGGTCTTTAGTGGAGGGCTCCTTGGCGAATGGAGTATTTTTTGGGAGGTGGAGAGCGATTCTAACAGTAGGGATGCCGAAACTGACGTTCATCCTGTTGAACGTGAAGGAGATGTTCTCCACCATATTTCCTTCTTTGTCCTTTTCCTCCTTCACTTTAGCAGTGAACCAGAACTGCTTAAGAATTTTTTTGACCATGACTGATTCAAAGGTGAGGGCATGGCCTAGGACGGAGTTCGTTAGGAACTTGTCCACATCCAGAAAGTGGGGTTTGTTAGCAGGAATTTCCAAGCCTACGTGATTGTTTGTCTTGAAGGAAATCTCGTCAATGGAGAAGTTGGTGTTCTTGGCAGCCATTTTTGTAAAAATAAAGTAATACATAAGAAAGAAGAAAACAGTAGTTTGTTAGAGTGTATTAGAAAGGAACTCTATGTTACAGTAATACAACGTCAATGGAGAAGTTGGTGTTCTTGGCAGCCATTTCATCTCTCTCGCGGTTACACCGCCATTTCATCTCTCTCGCGGTTACACCGCCATTACATCTCTCTCGCGTTTACACCGCCATTTCATCTCTCTCACGGTTACACCGCCATTTCATCTCTCTCACGGTTACACCGCCATTTCATCTCTCTCACGGTTACACCGCCATTTTATCTCAAAAACATTTCAAAAAAACCTTCTCTCTTTATCCGGACTTGAAGTCCGGTCAATCTTGTCCGGATAACAAGTTCGGTCAACCTAACACTTGAAATTTAGTTAACATCTTTGTCCGGATAAAAAATCGGGACAATACTTCACTTATAATCTTGACCGGTTTAAATTAAACCGGACAATACATGTTTCATCCTTTGACCGGTTTAAAACAATCCGTTCAATACACCACCCAATCTTTTGAACGGTTTACATGGTATCCGGTCACCTCTTGGCCGGTTTAAATGATATCCGGTCACCTCTTGGCCGGTTTAGGAAAGACTCCGGACAAGGCACAAACGGTTTATTTATCCGGATATCAATCCGGACAGCACTTGAACGGTTTAAACAAGAACATACATTATATGAAGCCAAATTCATAATAACCAGTTCCAAATGCTTATCAAATTGTATGTAAACAATTCATATCCAAAGCTCTAATACACTTACCTTTAGGAATCGAGTATTAAGGCTTTTGAAATCCTTTTCCGGTGCAATCGTTCTGATTCTTCGGAGAAAACTTCTAAATATAGTATGTGTGTGTACCTTTTCTTCTCAAAAGTCTATATATACATACAAAAAGAAGGAGAGGTGATAGGCGGCTCATCTAGCCGACCTTCCCCCTTTGTTATTTAAAACAAATAAATTTTAAATTAACACCAAAAATATTACACACATACATACATACCCATATACACACACACACACACACACACACACACACATATATATATATATGTATATGTAAAAATTTGAAATATAACCAGAATATTACAATATTCCCTCCTTAAAAGAATTATGTCCCGGAATTCCATTAAGTAAACAAATAAGGATACTTCATCCTCATTTCCGATTCTGATTCCCAGGTGGCGTCTGGTCCCTTATGATAACGCCACTGAACTTTTACTARCCCAATCTCTTTGTTTCGTAACTTCTTTACTTTGAAATCAGTAATCTGTTCAGGGGTTTCTTCAAAACATAATCTCTCATCTATCTTAATCTCAGGTAATGATACTGCCACATCTGGACTTATTAGACACTTCCTCAAATTTGACACATGAAACGTGTCATGAATTCCACTTAATTCTAAAGGAAGCTCTAACTTATAGGCCACTTCCCCAACTCTTCCAATAATAGGGAATGGTCCAACATATCTTGGACTTAACTTCCCTCTTTTTCCAAAACGTACCATTCCTTTCCAAGGTGATACTTTCAACATTACTTTATCACCTATTTGAAACTCAATCGGCTTCCGACGTTTATCTGCATAACTTCTTTGTCTATCTTGTGCCGCTTTCATCCGTTCTCGTATTACTCCAATTTTATGTGCAGTTTGTTGAACTAACTCAGGCCCAACTAACTGTTTTTCACCTATTTCATTCCAGCACAAAGGAGTTCTACATTTTCGTCCATACAGGACCTCAAAAGGTGCTGCTTGAATACTTGAGTGGTAGCTATTGTTGTATGCAAATTCAACCAAAGCCAAATGACTATCCCACGATCCTCCAAAATCAATGATACAGGATCTCAACATATCTTCTAAAGTTTGTATAGTTCGCTCACTCTGTCCATCAGTCTAAGGATGATAAGCTGTACTTAGCATAATTTGTGAACCCATTTCTCTCTGAAAGCTCTTCCAAAACATAGAAGTGAAACGACTATCTMTATCAGAAACAATTGATARAGGRACACCATGTCGTGTCACTATTTCATCAATGTATAACTTTGCCAATCTCTCCATTGAATATGACTTTTTCATAGGTAAGAAGTGTGCAGATTTAGACAACCGATCTACTATCACCCATATTGTATCATACCCTTTCGATGTTCTCGGCAATTTGGTTATGAAATCCATAGTAATATGATCCCACTTCCAAACCGGAATTTCTAAAGATTGCAACTTACCATAGGGACACTAATGTTCAATCTTTACTTGAAGACATGTCAGGCACTGTTCAACATGTTTAGCAATATCTTTCTTCATACCTGGCCACCAATAATGTTGCTTCAAATCCCGAT
>NC_037532.1:18600091-18633256 GCF_001531365.2 Cynara cardunculus var. scolymus
TTAACATCTTTGTCCGGATAAGAAATCCGGACAATACTTCACTTATAATCTTAACCGGTTTAAAACAATCCGGTCAATACACCACCTAATCTTTTGAACGATTTACATGATATCCGGTCACCTCTTGGCCGGTTTAAATGATATCCGGTCACCTCTTGGCCGGTTTAGATGATATCCGGTCACCTCTTGGCCGGTTTAGGAAAGACTCCGGACAAGGCATGAGCGGTTTATTTATCCGGATATCAATCCGGACGCCACTTGAACGGTTTAAACAAGAACATACATAATATGAAGCCAAATTCATAATAACCAGTTCCAAATGCTTATCAAATTGTATGTAAACAATTCATATCCAAAGCTCTAATACACTCACCTTTAGGAATCTAGTATCAAGGCTTTTGAAATCCTTTTCTGGTGCAATCCTCCTGATTCTTTAGAGAAAACTTCTAAATATAGTATGTGTGTGTGTACCTTTTCTTCTCAAAAGTCTATATATACATACAAAAAGAAGGAGAGGTGATAGGCGGCTCATCTAGCCGACCTTCCCCCTTTGTTATTTAAAACAAATAAATTTTAAATTAACACCAAAAATATTACACACATACATACATACCCATATATATATATATATATGTATATATGTATAAATTTGAAATATAACCAGAATATTACATCTAGTCACAATTTCCTTGATGTATAATTGAGCCAATCTTTCCAATGAATAAGTTTATTTCATTTGTAGGAAATGTGCAGACTTTGATAGACGATCCACTATTACCCAAATTGCATCATATCCTTTTGGTGTTCGGGGTAACTTCATGACGAAGTCCATTGTAATGTGATCCCATTTCCAGATTGGTATCTCTAATGATTGTAGGTTTCCATAGGGTCTCTGATGCTCAATCTTGACTTGTAAACAAGTTAGACATTGTTCCACATATGCCGCTATATCTTTCTTTAATCCTGGCCACCAATAAAATAC
Source organism: Cynara cardunculus var. scolymus (assembly GCF_001531365.2). NCBI lineage: Eukaryota > Viridiplantae > Streptophyta > Magnoliopsida > Asterales > Asteraceae > Cynara > Cynara cardunculus. The sequence continues at coordinate 18,601,074 of NC_037532.1, forward strand.
TTTCAAGTCTTTGTACATTTTGTCGGTACCTAGGTGGATTGAATAACGAGACTTTTGACTTTCATATAGGATGGTTTCTCATATATTACCATGTTTTGGTACCCATATTCGGCCTTAAAAACATAACATTCCTTCATTGTTTGGCTCCATAATGGAAATCATCTTTCCCAACTTTTCGGACTTCTGGTTTTCCTTCTTAACAACTTTTTTTTGATTTTTCAAAATCTCTTGGTGAAGGTCTGGAGTTAAGCAGATTTTCATTGCTCTGATCTTACCACTTCTTTCCTTTCGGCTCAAAGCATCGGCCACCACGTTTGCCTTTCCTGGGTGGTAAAGAATCTCACAATCGTAGTCGTTAACAAGTTCAATCCATCGCCTCTGTCTCTTATTCAGGTCCTTTTGGTTGAATAAATGTTGTAAGCTTTTGTGATCTGTGAAGATTTGGCTTTTAGTTCCTAAAAGATAGTGTCTCCATGTTTTTAATGCAAAGACCACGGCTGCTAGTTCCATATCATGAGTAGGGTATTGTTTTTCATGATCCTTTAGTTGACGATATGCATAAGATATGAGTTTTCCCTTCTGCATCAATACACAGCCCAATCCCAGCTTCGATGCATCACTGTATACTATGAAGTCCTTTGTTCCATCAGGCAGAGATAAAATTGGAGCGCTGCAGAGATGATATTTTAATAACTGAAAAGCTTCTTTCTGCTCTGTATCCCATTGAAACTTGACATTTTTCCGAGTTAACATGGTTAATGGTACAGCTATTTTTGAAAAGTTCTGTATGAATTTACGGTAATAATCTACCAATCCCAAGAAACTTCGGACTTCAGATGGGGATTTTGGCGCTTCCCACTTAGCAATCGCTTCAATTTTTGCTGGATCTACTTGTATCCCTTTTTCTGATATTACGTGCCCCAAAAATTGAATTTCTCGCAACCAGAACTCGCATTTTGACAGTTTAGCATATAACCTTTCTTTCTTTAAGAGACTCAGGACCAGATGGAGGTGCTCTACATGTTCTTCCTGTGTCTTCGAATAGATCAGAATGTCGTCAATGAATACAATCACAAACTTATCAAGATATTCTCGACATACTCTGTTCATTAAGTCCATGAAGGTTACGGGTGCATTGGTTAATCCAAAAGGTATAACCAAAAATTCATGATGCCCGTAACTTGTCCTGAAGGCAGTCTTAGGAATGTCTTCATTTCTTACCTTTAGTTGGTGGTATCCAGACCGCAGATCAATCTTGGAAAAGTAGCTAGCCCCTACTAACTGATCAAACAGATCGTCTATCCTAGGTAATGGATATTTATTTTTGATCGTTAATTTGTTGAGTTCTCGGTAATCTATGCACATTCGTATAGATCCATCTTTCTTTTTGACAAACAAAACTGGGGCTCCCCAAGGTGATGTACTTGGTCTGATAAAGCCTTTATCGAGTAGATCTTTTAACTGAGTGACTAATTCTTTCAACTCTGGTGGGGCTAATCTGTATGGTGCTTTGGCTACAGGCATTGCCCCAGGTAGGAGGTCNAGTAGATCTTTTAACTGAGTGACTAATTCTTTCAACTCTGGTGGGGCTAATCTGTATGGTGCTTTGGCTACAGGCATTGCCCCAGGTAGGAGGTCAATTCTGAATTCTCCGGGAATACCTCTGGAAAATCACTGACCACTGGAATCAATCTCTGTTCTTCTTTTTCCTTTTTCGCATTGATTACATAAGCCAAAAATCCTTGACACCCATTCTGCATGCATCTTCTGGCTTTCATTACTGATAACAGACTGGTGCAATGACTCTGATGATCACCAGGAATAATAACTGTTCCTCTGTCAGGTAATACTATTCTAATCATCTTCTTATCGCAAACAATGCTGGCTTGATTTTCGGCCAACCAGTCCATCCCCACTACTACATTAAAATCTTTCATAGGCATGGGCAATAGTCTGATGGGTTTGCAACCCTCAACCAAAATGATGCAGTCTTTAAACACATAATCCACAGATACTTGACTGTTAGCAGTATCAACCACTAACTTATCATTAAGTGACAGAATTCATACGAGCACATAAAGCAAATGATGGGGATACAAACGAGAAATTTGCACTCGAGTCAAATAACACCTTAGTTTGTAAGGAGTTCACGAAAAATGTACATGTCACTACATCGGGTGTAGTTTTTGCTTCATGTTTGGTCATTTGAAAAGATCGACCCCGCGCCCCACCCGATCCTCTGCCCAAACTTGGTCTCCCACGGCCGGTCGAAGTATTGCTTCCCAAAGTGAGCTGTGGAGCTTTCAATTGTGGGCAATTATTCTTGAAATGATCTAAGGAATTACAATGAAAACATTTTCTCTTTTGTCGAAAGAAATTTGAAGTATGCCTAATGTCCCCACAATTAAAACAATTTATGGGTTCTGCATGGCATTCCCCTCGGTGATACTGTCGACACCGGGGACAAGCTCTTTCCATAGGTCTCTGTATCGCTCTATTATTAAACTTGGTGGGTTTTGATCCTCGATAACTAGCCGAAGGTCCTTCCCATTTTCTTTTCTCCATCTGTTTCCCTTCTTCACTTCTATTCTTATTCCTCTCAGTGATCTCTACTGCATCTACTGCCATTGGAAAGGTAGCAGGATTCATTGCTATAACAAATTCTCTGATGGATGGTTTTAGACCCCAAATGTATCGTTCTATATTTCTAGCTTCTGTTGAAATGTAATGCTCAGCAAACCTTGAATATTCTATCAATTTCTTCGTGTATTCTCTAACTGATTCAGAGCTCTGTTCCAATTTTAAGAAATCCTCTTCCATTTGTCTGATCGCTGTTTTGGGACAGAACTGTTCTTTGAATCTATTCACAAACTCTGCCCATGTCATTGTTTATAGAATATCTGATTTGGCCAAAGATTCCACCTCCCACCAAAACAAGGCATTTGATTTTAAGACAGAAACTGCAAATCTGACTTTATCTGATTCTGCACATCGAATGGTGTTGAATACAAACTCTATCTCTTTGATCCAACACATGGCTTTAACTGGATCTCTGTCTCCCTAGAAAGTTGGTGGTTTGCAGGTTAAGAACATCTTTATATCTCCTTCTCGATTATTGATAAGTGGATCTGCTGGATTAATTTCAACTCTGCCAGTTTCGATTCTGGCAGGAATTCCCATAATGGAAGTCAAGGTTTTCCTTAGCTTTCCCATTTCTTCAGCAAGCATGTCTCTGGTCACGTATTCTGGTTGTGGCATATGCTCTTGATTCATATTTTCGGAATTGGATTTTGCTTGATCTGTATTGTCTTCTGGTTGACTAGCTCTGCCTCTGGTCTGCCCTCTGCCTTGACCTCTGCCTCTGCCCCTTCCTCTGCTTCTGCCTCTACCCTCGGAGGTACCAATAGGAGCTATAATAGGAGAATCTTCTTCTTCATTAGTGGGGTTGGGGCGGGTGATCCTTTCCGACCTTCTAGATCTGCTTGTCATCTGTGGATTTCAAAATTTAATAAACATATTTTCACATTCCCAAAAACAATAAAGTTTCCAACTTCAGTTATGTATCTGTAAATTCAAAATTACATTGGCCAGATGTAATCTGAAAATACCTCACACATTGATCTCTTAACTTATCATATTTATTCCAAAGGTGCTAACTATGTCTGGGATCCTAATATGCAATGAAACAGTTTAAGTCTATGCATCATGCATGTGAACACCTAAATCTCTTAAACTCAAGCTCTGATACCATCTCTGTAACACCCCCAAATCATATATTGCATATAACACATATTTCATATACGGAATACATGTTTTCCCCACATAGGTCCATAATAGAAGAGTCTATAATGTACAATACATAAATCAAAAATTTCAAAAGTACATGCTTCCTGTATCTTGACATCTAATCTTCCAAACATGGCTAATCAAGATCTTCATATTGCAAAACACATAGGGAAGTAATTCACATAATGTTTTTTCCCTTATATTCATTACCTGCACACATATTTTTAAAAACACAAAATGAGGGTTAGACATGAATGTCTAGTGAGGTTTTCCGTTTTTTTAATGCAGGGTGAAGATCACCAAAACATTTATTTCAATAATCCATCTCATGTAGCAAAGACTAAAAATCACATTCTGACTTGGTCCATCGGGCTTCTGGTTCCAAACCATACTTAGAATATATTTCAATAAACAGGACCAGAGCCCCTCTGGTCCTTCTACCAGAGCTTTTACTCCCTCGTCCAGAGCTTTTGGTTCAAAAGTTATGACCAACCAGAGCCTCTGGTTCAACGTGAGAGTCGACCAGAGCCCCTCTGGTATGTCTTTTATAGAAAATACTAAGTATAAAATCCTTTTTCTTAAACACTCTTTAAAATATGTTTTTGACACATAAACTCTTATCAATAGATACTGAGCCTCTGGTCCAAATAATATGTTTAGTAAAACCTGTACATTCCTTAAATATATAACAAGAACTCTCTGGTTCGATAGTGAGGACCAACCAGAGTTCTTCTGGTTCCTTATAAAAATGAACATTACGTTCCAAAATGCTTTTAACCAAAATTAATGACCATAGGTCATATTTTCCCGTAACCATAACATCAATACTACTATTTCTAATAAGAACAACATCTCTGAATCCTCAGATCACCAAGAAGAGAGAACTCAAATCTGTTGAAGTCTTATTAGATATAATAGCAAGAGTTATACCATGCATACACACACAACGACCATCCTTATTACATCCATAAATCCCCTGTTTATCGCAATAACTATCCATCGCACACAACGACCATCCTTCTTTCCCCTGAAATTCATATGAACTAATTCATCCAATGACAGGGTGCAAACCTTTCTGTTAGAGTGAACCTCGTTCATAGTTTTATTCAAATCAAAATCTCAACGCAGGTTTATATTCAAACCTTCCAAATCATAAGAACACTCTGTTCTATATATAATTACCCAGCTCATCTAGTTCTTCCCAGACATGGTACTGTTTAAAAATTGTTTCTAAAGAACAGCTTCTGTTCAATCTTCTCAAAACAGGTTCTAATCTTTGAACCATAAAACATTTCTTTCAAAACTGTTTAAAAACAGTGTTTACCAGATTCTTTCTAAATCTCARTCATCTATAAATATTGTAGGGTTGAACAACAGATTATAAACATACGATTATAATAAAAGGTTAATAAAACTCACAGTTTATAATCGACGATAGTTTAAAACTCACCTTGAAACCACAGATTCTGCAGGTTTTAATCACACAAGGCTTTCTTTCAACCACACCAGGATTCTTTCTTAAGAATACTCTACCGCCTTTACTCTGTTTCTTTCTAAAAGTAAAAATAGAAAGGATTTCATAATGATTTTATCTTATCCCTTTGTTTTATACTCAAAATTCAAGGCGGTGAAAGCTTTTATCCAATAAAACCATTTTGGGCGGTAAAAAGATAATGTTTTAAAATCAATCTTTCTTAACCATGAAGATTTGAATTATATAATAATATTCCCACATATTATATTTACCATATAACCGTCTAAAAAATTTTCCACATAGGCATGCATAATATCAAATTACTATACATGTGCACATAATTTATGCATTTATATTTAAGATAACATGCATGCTATCACGTAATTCGCATAATAAACACATAGAGTTACCTTGACTAGGTTTGCAGAAAACCCGGTTATAACAAGAGAAGAGTTCCACCGTCTTTGGATCGTCCGCTGATGCTGACGCTCTTGATCAGGTGAGGACTGATTCTCTTTTTAAGCTTTACTTCGCTCTAGCTCTTGTCCCGCTCTGCCAGCTTCAGATTTTTCTCATGTTCAGCTTTTGCAAGAGAGAGTATCTTAGCTTGGGCTTGGACAACGTTCACCTTCTTTTTGGACTTTCACTTTGGAGGAACCTTTTCTGCTAGTGATTTGGCCAGCTTTAGGCTGTCCTCAGTCTGCTTCTTCTTCAACTCTAGATCTTCTTAAGCTCTTATTGCCTCGAGTCTTTCAGCTTCATAAAGGAAGTCAAACTCACCACCACTAGAGGTACGAAGAGGGATTTTTACTCTAGTCAAGTCGAGTGACTCCTTAAGCTGAGCCATTTGCTGGTTGGTAGGAACACTGGAGACAGGGTTTTCAGAGACCCACTCCAGTTGACCGCAGGTAGTAGAGGGAATATGAAGTTGTTACAATGAAGTTACAACTACCTGAGAGGTAGAGTCTTCACATAAGGGTTGAGGGTTTTTTAACAATACCTTCAGGTTCCCTTCTTCAGCGACACCTTTGCCTTTTGACTTAGGGTCCTGGTTCTTTGAAGGAGCAGACTCTTCATCCCTTTGCTCCCTCTGGGATGTAGAATCCCTGAGGGCGACTCCTTTGGTGGTTGTTGTTGGACGTTAATACTGAATGGTGAAGTCATCTTCATCATCGTTGTTGTCATCGCCATTGAGGTCACTGCCAGAGTCTGGAAGATCAGGTTCATCATCTTCATCATAATCATCACTAGCAACAGGTGCATAGGTGATGGGAAGGTCATCATCCCGAGGGATGACATCAACTTCCTCTGCTGTAACAACTTCACTAGAGGTCATGCAATCTCAGCTTCAGCTTCAGCTCTAGGAGCTTCAGCTTCGGCGTTGGACCTTTTCTCCCCTTCTTTGGCTAAGACTTGAGAGTATAGGCCAGAGTGTTCATCCATACGTTGATGCTGGAGAACCATTATCTTCTCTAGCCGCGATAGAGCGTTGGCTGGGGTTGTTGTCGCTTCGTGCGTCTCATTAAGCTGAGGACGGTCATCAGCGATGAAAGAAGGCGGGATCATTGGTGCTGATTGAGGAAGAGCATCCAGGACCTATTGGAGAAGCTCTGTCTGCTGAAGAGACTGATCCCGAGCGTCATCAGCCCTGCTGGAGAGAGCAACGATGGCTTCAGCATTGGCTCGAACAGCCTCATGAAGAGTCGAGAGCTGACTCTGAACTTCTTGAACATCAGCTTTGATAGCTGAGAGGTCTGCATTAATATCTGCTTTGCAAGGCATATCACGATGTACTTCAGTCATCTTGCAGAAGGAACTGTAAGAGACGGAAAGTGAGCAAAGAAAGGCTCAGGGTTAGAGGAAATGAAAGGGTAGGACGATGGAATACCTGAGGGGCCATCAGTGACATCTAAAGGATTAGCACTCGCTTGCTCTATGATTCCCTTTTGATGATGAGCATCTGTATACTTATGAGCCTCGAAAGGAGCAACCTCAGGTCCAGTAGAGTGTGTTTCCTCATCAGAGAGGACGTTCGCTGATGAGTCATGAACACATGTAGCGACCAAAGAAGGAGGAGAAGAGAAGATGGATGAGAAGACTTGTGGGTGGTCAGCGGTAGCGGCGCTGATATTCACACCTTCAGTGATTTGGGTCACTGAGGCGGTTGGGGTAGGGACCACTCATACAACAGTGAGGGATCACTGAAGAGCTAGGAAGGTTAGATGAAGGTGCCTCGAGGTTAAGGCTAGTTTCAATAGCTGAAACCTTTCTAGAGGTCTCATCCAGAGATGTGGCTATCCCCTTTTTGGCCTTCTTGACTCTCTGAGGAGAACCAAGTCATTTTGAAGTGGTTTTGGTGGCTGGGCTAGATGCAAGGGGGTTTTCCTTTGTCTTCACCACCTGAGGAGAAGAGGGAGATAAGGGCACTATGGAAGAAAGTGCAACGTCTCCTTCCCTAAGCTTGTGTTCCAGAATCCTGAATCCAAGCCTGCATACCTGGAGGTTTCCTTCCTTGGAATATTTTTCTGCAAATATTTTTGCAAAAACCATGGAGAGGAACATGGTGTAAGAAACCACCTTTTCTCGTTGGCGCTTGTTCAGCTTTTGCACCAGGTCATAAAAAATGACCGCATCATAATTTATATTGTGACGCTAAATCGCAGATACTCCAATCGTCAGGGCGACTTGCGAGGCCTGGTCCTGTCCTCCAGTCTTTCCACCCATAGACTGGATAAAATGAGAGAACAGTACTGCCAGATAGCTGACATCCTGTTTTTCTCAATTTTTGATAAGGACTTAATGGGATCATTAGAGTCCCTCTTCAGTGGCCATTGATAGTCAATGGCATAGAGACATTTGATAATCTCGGTAGTGGAGGGCTCGCTGTTGAAGGGGCCCTTGGGGAGGCGAAGAGTTGTCCTCACAGTAGCAACTTCAAAATTTACAGTCATGCGGTTGAAAGTGAAGGTTATCTTCTCCACTTGATGACCGTTCTTGTCTTCAAGTTCCACCACTTCAGCAGTGAACCAGAACTGCTGAAAGAGCTTCTTTAACCATGATGGACTCATAGTTAAGAGCAAATGCGAGAGACAACTGTTTGAGGAAGTCAGCCGCTTCCTTGTAGAAGGCTTTGTTGGAGGGGATTTTCAACAAGGCAACATGATTGTTATCCTTGAAGGAGACTTCATCGATTGTGAAGTTAACGTTCTTGGCAGCCATCTATTTTTGGTAAGAAATAAGAAATAAAACAGTGTGTTAGTAAACCAAGAGTTGTGTATGGTTTTTAAGTTTTGAACAAAAAAACTTCTTTTGAAAAATCCTTGAAGAAGTATTAGGGGTTTTCAAGTAGAATATAATTGATGAAATATGATTATAACCAAGAAAGAGGTTTTGTTAGTAATCATTAATGTTTGTTTTTAAGAGAACGGAGTTATTAAAATATCAAACATATGTTTCATAAAAGAAAAGATAGATAAGAGATGAAAGAATGTATCGATCTTAGTTCTATAGAGATGAAGAAGGTCGGAGGAGAGTTTGTAGGTGCTTTTGTTCTTGCTTGCAAAATGACAGAGGTTCGTCTAGAGTTTTTGAAAGCGTACAGAAAAATGTGAGGAATATATCTCATATTTATAGGTAGGAGGAGAGAGAGTGGAGATAGGAGAGAGAAAAAGGCCATGATGAAAAATATGGCACGTTCTCATCCATGAATGGATGGCATTAAATGAGGTTGCGTATGACAGACCTTTTTGTGCGTCTCAAAGCGTTGCACATTGTAAATAGAGAATGTCTCAACGAAAAGATTTTTAAGAAAACGAATAGTCATTTAGAGTTAGAAGAAACACTTAAAAGACCTTTTAAAACATTTTGATCACTAAAGAGAGAAAGACGTCAGTGATAGTTTATAGACTTCAGTGTTAGTGATAAGAGAATAGATACATTTGCTCAAGAGTTCAGTGACAGAGATAGAGAAATTATTCTTCAGTGTTTAGCATCCTTAGTTCGTTGATCAAGATGTTAAATCTTGTCTCATCAAGAGACTTGGTGAAAAGGTCAGCGAGTTGGTAATCACTTGGAATGAAGTGAAGTTCAATGTCACCATTCATAACATGATATCTTATAAAATGATATTGGATCTCTATATGTTTAATCTTGGAGTGAAGTACAGGGTTATTTGCAATTGCAATAGCACTAGAGCTATCACAATAAATAGGAACCTTTGAAAACTGAAGACCGTAGTCTATCAGCTCGTTTTTCATCCAAAGAATTTGGGTACAACAACTACCAACGGCTACATATTCAACTTCAGCGGTTGATGTGGACACTAAGTTTTGCTTTTTGCTTGTCCAACTCACCAAGTTTCTACCTAGAAGCTGACAGCATCCAGTGGTGCTTTTCCTATCAATTTTGCAACCTGCAAAATCACTATCCGAATAACCTATTAGGTCAAAACCTGAACCGTTAGGGTACCAGAGACCCAAGTTAGGAGTTCCCTTTAAATATTCGAAGATGCGTTTTATAGCAATCAGATGGGATTCTTTCTGTTCAGATTGATATCGTGCACATAAGCAAGTAGAGTACATGATATCTGGCCGACTAGCTGTGAGATACAACAGGGAGCCGATCATTCCTCTATAAATAGTTACGTTTACAGGCTTTCCATTTGGATTCTTGTTGAGAGAGAGTGAAGGAGTCATTGGAGTCTTCATAGATGAACTATTAGATAGATCAAACTTCTTCAGCATGTCATGAACATACTTACTTTGACTGATAAAGATATATGTATCTGACTGTTTGATCTAGAGACCTAAAAAGAAAATTAGTCTTCCCATCATGCTCATTTGATATTCTTTCTTCTTGCGATCAGCGAATCGAAAATAGAAAGAGGGATTAGTGGAACCAAATATAATATCATCGACATAAATTTGGACTAGAATGATATGACCTTTAACGTTCCAATGAAATAAGGTCCGGTCAATCTTTCCACATACAAATTTCTCAGAGATGAGAAACGAGGAAAGGGTATCATAACAGACATGAGGAGCCTGTTTTAACCCATAATGAGCTTTATCCAAACGATAGACGTGGTTTGGATACTTAGGGTCCAGAAACCCTGGAGGTTGTTCAACATAAACTTTCTCTTGAAGTTTTTCCATTAAGGAAAGCGCTCTTTACTAGCTAAAGATGATCCATTAATCATTCCAATTACAGCTAGTCACTCCAACGTATCTTCTTCAGATGCTAAAGAAGCCTCAGATTCAACGACTGATAATGGGCCCAGTAGCGATCTCTGAAGAAGATACGTTGGAGTGACTAGCTATAATTAGAATGATTAATGGATCATCTTTAGCTTCAGGGGCTTCAATGTTGAGAGGAACGCTGAAGGAAGCTTCAGGTTGTCCATAGTGAGAGAACATCCAATTTTCTAATTCATCATCATCATTCAAGATGGGTTTTGAATTACCCGACCGAGATTCATCAAAATTGACATGGATAGTTTCTTCTATCTTCTGTCTTTGTTTGTTGAATACTCGGAAGGCTTTGAATACTGAAGAATATCCAAGAAAGATTCCTTCATCAGCTTTGGGGTCGAACTTTCTGAGTTGGTCACGGTTGTTAATAATATAACATGTGCAGCCAAAGATGTGTAGAAAGCTAATAGATAGCTTTCTTCCATGGAAAAGTTCATAATCTGTCTTCTTGAACCTTTTGACGATCAACGACTGATTTTGAGTGAAACAAACAGTGTTGACAGTTTCAGCCCAAAATGAATAGGAAGATGGGACTCGTTGAGCATTGATCGAGCAGCCTCTATGATTGTTTGATTTCTCCTTTCAGCGACACCATTTTGTTGAGTTCTCACTGAAGAAAAGTTGTGAGAAATTCCTTGTCCTTAAAGAAGTTATCCATGGTACTGTTTTTGAATTCAGTACCATGGTCACTTCTAATAAATCGTACTTTAATGTTGTTAAGTACTATTATTTTCTTGATGAACGAAATGAAATCTTTAGGTGCTTCATCTTTGGATCTGAGAAAGAAGACCCATGTTTACCTGGTATACTCATCAACAATGACGAGTGTATATTTCTTTCCAGCGATAGATTGCACGTTGACTGGAACAAAGAGATCCATGAGAAGTAGCTGAAGAGGCGCAGTCACTGAAGAGATTTGCTTTGATTTAAAGCTAGCTCTTCTTTGTTTTCCTTTTTCACATGCAGAGCAAAGAGATTCATTTGCAAAGGAGTGTTGGGGAAGACCATTGTAACAACCCACAATTTCCACTGACAGATAATCCACATAATCATATCCATAAAAGAGAATGTAATATAGTTTACAAAACATGGACTAATAAAATAATACATTTATGTGTATCTAAATATCATCATTCAAACTTACCCCTTGCCTTTATCTTGCGATGTATGCTGACCTGTAAAACAAGTTAGTCCAATAACTGAGCATTAGACCCAAAAGGTCTGGTGAGTGTATAAATCTCATACAAATAACTTACATTCCCAACTAACAGTTTAAAATCAAACCTATATAGATACAAACATTTTATCTATAATTGTTATAGAATCTTTTCCTCTCGCGGTTACACCGCCATGTATTACATCTCTCTCGCGGTTACACCGCCATTACATCTCTCTCTCGCAGTTACACCGCCATTTCATCAATCTCGCGGTTACACCGCCATTTCATCTATCTCGCGATTACACACCCATTTCATCTCTCTCGCGGTTACACCGCCATTACATATCTCTCGCGGTTACACCGCCATTACATCTCTCTCGCGGTTACACCACCATTATATCTCTTTCGCTTTGAATCCATGACAAAACTGATAATGGAACTTAATTAAATTTAGCCGGATATGGAATCCGGTCATCACTGTCCGGATATGAAATCCGGACAATGACTTAGAACAAAAAGTGGTAATCCGGACACAGTTTGAGTGGTATAGCTCTAAACCGGATAACACTTGGGTGGTTTAAGGCTATATATCAGACGACACATGAGCGGTTTAGCTCTTAAACCGGATAACACTTGGGTAGTTTAAGGCTATATCGGACAACACTTGAGCGGTTTAGCTCTTAAACAGGATATCACTTGGGCTGTTTAAGGATTACACCGGTTAACCCTTGGGCAGTTTATACTTACATCGATTGATAATTGAGCGGTTTAAGAAGATATCCAGACAACACTTGTTCGGTTTAGGGTATGCTTATATAATATGAACACCGCTGATTTGAGGTGGGCTATCTATATTGTATGGTAGAGCTGGTTCGCTAGGAAAGAAAAAAGAAATGATAGAGCGAAATGGCTAAACCCAAATCTTAATTGATTCCATCTGTACTAAGCGAGAAAAGCCTTTTCTATCTCGCCAAGAAAAGCACTTCTTACTGGGTGAAGGGCAGGGCCTATGCTCGCTTGTTCCTACCTAATACTATGCAGGCTCATCAAACAACGCTACTTACTTACGAAGATCGACTGGATAACCTTCTACTGACAGAGTGGTGGGTCTTTTCCTTCTGCCCAGGTCCCCGAAAACAACGTGCAACTCATAATAAGCAAGTTCTAATAATTGACATGTATACGAACAATGAATACTCGAAGCATATTACACTCACCTTGTTTTGCTTTTGACCGGATTAAGTCTGCGGTTTACTCTTCTCTCAACTTTTCTAGAGATAATCATTCAATCATCCCCTTATCATTCATATGCACTTGCTATTTACAACAAGTGCATACCCGCCAAAGAAAACACACACACACATACCTCCAAAATACTTACACCACATATATATATATATATATATATTTACTTACTAAAAACCAAACATTACAATATTACCTTCTTAAAAGAATTTCGTTCCGGAAATTCCGTCAAGTAAACAAGTAGGGATATTTCATTCGCATTTCCAATTCTGATTCCTAGGTGGCGTTTGGTCCTTGATGATAACGCCACTGATCCTTTACTAACCCAATCTCTTTCTTCTGTAACTTCTTTACTTTGATGTCGGTAATACGTTCAGGGGTTTCTTCAAAGCACAATCTTTCATCAATCTTAATCTAAGGTAGAGGAACTGCCACATCCGGGCTTAGTAGACATTTCCTTAAATTTGACACATGGAAAGTATCATGAATTCCATTTAGCTCTAAAAGAAGTTCTAATTTGTAGGCCACTTCCCCAACCCTTCCAATGATAGGGAATGGTCCAACATATCTTGGACATAACTTTCCCTTTTTACCAATACGTACCATTCCTTTCCAAGGTGACACCTTTAACATCACTTTATCACCTTCTTGGAATTCAATCGGCTTTCGACGTTTATCTGCACAACTTCTTTGTCTATCTTGTGCCACTTTCATTCGTTCCCGTATCAAGCCAATTTTATCTACAGTTTGCTGAACTAACTCAGGCCCAACCAACTGTTTTTCACCTATTTCATTCCAACACAAAGGAGTTCGACATTTTCGTCCATACAAAACCTCAAAAGGTGCAACTTGAATACTTGAATGATAACTATTGTTGTATGCAAATTCTACCAGAGCCACGCACATGCTCTAAGCATATCTTCTAACGTTTGGATAGTTCGTTCACTTTGTCCATCCGTTTGAGGGTGATAAATTGTACTTAGCTTAATCTATGAACCCATTTCTGTTTGAATGCTCTTCCAAAATATAGAAGTGAAACGGCTATCTCTATCAGAAACAATTGATAGAGGAACACCATGACGTGTCAATATCTCATCAATGTATAGTTTAGGCAATCTTTCCATCGAATATGATTCTTTCATCGGTAGGAAATGTGCAGATTTGGATAACCGATCTACTATCACCCATATGGCATCATAACCTTTTGATGTCTTTGGCAATTTGGTTATGAAATCCATAGTGATATGATCCTACTTCCAAACTGGAATTTCTAAGGATTGCAACTTACCATAAGGGCGTTGGTGTTCAATCTTTACCTGGAGACATGTCAGGCATTGCTCAACATGTTTAGYTATATCCTTCTTCATACCTGGCCACCAATAATGTTGCTTCAGATCCCGATACATTTTATTTGTACCTGGATGAATTGCAAAACGTAACTTGTGAGCCTCACTCAAAATATGTTTCCTGAGGCCACCATAGCATGGTACCCAAATTCTATTCTGAAATATCCAAATTTCTCTGCCATCTCTTACAAGTTCAGACATTAATCCACCCAGTCTTTCTTGTTTAATCTTATCTTCCTTCATGACCTCATGTTGAAACTCTCGTAATTCTTCCTGAATATTTGGTAGTAACTCAACCCGTAGAGGTATAGCTTCGATAGTTCCACTTTTCTCTTGTCGGCTTAACGCATCGGCCACTACGTTTGCTTTTCCTGGATGATACAAAATTTCACAATCATAATCACTAACCAATTCCAACCATCGTCTCTGACACATTCAGATCTTTCTGATGAAACAGATGTTGCAAACTCTTATGATCCATGAAAATTTGACATTTCGTTCCGTATAGATAGTGCCTCTATATCTTCAAAGCAAACACTACTGCTGCCAATTCCATATCATGAGTAGGATATCGTCATTCATGATCTTTTAACTGCCTTGAAGCATAAGCAATTACCTTTCCACGTTGCATCAGAACACAACCCAAACCTATCTTTGATGCGTCACTRTATACCACAAAATCTTCCATTCCATCTAGCAAGGATAAAATTGGTGCACTGCATAACTTATCCTTTAACATCTGAAGGCATGAGCTTGTGCTTCATTCCACTCATATTTCACATTTTTCTTTGTCAGCTTTGTTGCTGGAGTAGCTATACAAGAAAAATCTTGTATAAATTTACGATAATACTCAGCCAATCCCAGAAAACTTCTGATTTTAGTTGGAGTCTTTGGAGCTTCCCATTTCTCAATGGCCTCGATCTTTAAAGGATCCACTTTAATGCCTTCTTTCGATATGACATGTCCCAAGAACTGAACTTCTCGTAGCAAAAATTCACACTTTGACATCTTAGCATACAATCTTTCTTGTTTCAGCAGTTCTAAGAGTAATCTCAGATGATGAGCATGTTCTTCTTCCGACCGGGAATATATCAAAATATCATCAATGAAGACAATCACAAATTTATCAAGATAGGGACAACATACCCTATTCATCATATCCATAAAAGTTGCAGGCGCATTTGTGAGTCCAAATGGCATACCCAAAAATTCATAATGACCATAACGTGTACGAAATGCTGTTTTCGACACATATTCATTCCGAATCTTCAATTGTTGATAACCGGACCGTAAATAAATTTTTGAAAAATAAGTAGCCCCAACCAATTGATCAAACAAATCATCAATTCTTGGAAGAGGATACTTATTTTTGATTGTTAATTTATTCAGCTCGCGGTAATCAATGCACATTCTCATTGATCCATCCTTCTTCTTTACAAATAGCATTGGCGTACCCCATGGAGAAGTACTTGGTCGAATAAAACCTTTATCCAATAATTCTTTCAATTGAGACATTAATTCCTTTAACTTAGAAGGAGATAATCTATATGGTGCACGTGCAATGGGTGCTGCTCTAGGAAGTAATTCAATTTGAAATTCTATTGTTCGATCTGGTGGTAGACTTATCAAATCTTCTGGAAATACTTCTGGAAATTCCCTCACGACTGGGATATCCTCCATCTTTTCTTTCTTTTTCTTGATGTCAACAACATAGGCAAGAAAACTAGTACATCCCTTCCGTACATATTTTTGAGCCTTTAGAACCGAGATAAGGCTGGAGTAACGATCCCGTTGGTCTCTGTAAATTACAACCTTTCTTTATTCTGGTAAGTCTATATAGATCATCTTTTCATTGCAGATTATGTTAGCTTGATTTTTAGCTAACCAATCCATGCCTATAATTATATCAAACTCCCTTAAAGGCAAAGGAAACAATTGTATAGGTACCTCATACCCTTTTATACTTATAGAACATTCATCTATTGTTTTCTTAACCAATACTTCACTATCATTTGTTGTTTCCACAATTAAATTCTCATTCAGTGCTTTAGACTCTAAACGTATGCAGTTAACAAATGATGGTGATACGAAAGAATGATTTGCTCTAGAGTCAAATATAACTTTGGCATATACTAAATTAACAAGGAATGTACCTGTCACCACTTCAGGATGTTCCTCCGCTTCGCCTCTCGTCATCTGAAAGGCTCTCCCTTTAGTATTTGACTCCCCACGTCTTATCTCTCCTCGACCACTTAGGTTAACACGATTATCCATTTGCCTACGTCCTGTTGGAACATAACCAGATCCTCGGCCTCCTGATATCCATATCCTCGATCTCCAACAAAACCAGACCCTCGTCCCTTAGCTTGTGGACAATTAACATTGACATTTTGAGAGGAATTACAAGTAAAACATCTTCGCGTCATTCGACAGTCTAGAGCTATATGTCCTGGTCCTGACATTTAAAACATACTCGCGACTCTGTATTGCAATTTCCTTGATGTATTTTATGACATTGTGTGCATGCCTTATCAATAAACCTTGGGACTGGTCGATTCAAATTTTCCATAAACCTTGGGACTGGTCGATTCAAATTTTCCATAAACCTTGGTTTACGGAAATCAGTTATTGCAGCTTCCCCTTTTCTTTTATCTCCAACCCTTTCTTGTGGTTGTCGATTGATGTCTTGTTCCAATATCTCGGCAGCGTCAACTACTGCTTGAAATGTTGTCAGATTCCTAGATATCACATACTTCCGAAGATTAGACTCCAAAGCCAAGATGTACTTTCTCACTTTACTGTTTTTCGATATAATATAAGCTTCAGCAAACCGGGATTGTTCCATGAAGACTTCCGTGTACTGACAAACTGACATATTTCCTTGTTCTAGACGAAGGAAAACATCTTCTAGTTTTCGTACTGCCGCTTCAGGGCAATATTGGATTTTAAACTTGATCACAAATTCCTCCCATAACATGGTTTTCAGAATGTTTGGACTGAATTTGACAAAACTTTCCACCGGTATAAAACACTTGATCTTAAACGGGATACAACAAACATAACTTTGTCTTCTTCTGCACTTTTACTGATTTGCAGACTTAACTCAATTTCTTTAAGCCAACACATGGCTATTAACAGGGTCACGTTCAACCAAAAATTTAGGAGGTTTACAGGTAAGAAACATTTTGATATCCCTTCATTTATAAACGGAAGACGAAGTAAGGGGTACAAATGTACCAGTTACCGGGTGTACTAGCTCTGACTTCTTCCTGCTGTTCAAGATCCCTTATAATTTCTGGGTTATTTGGAACCGAACGTCCCAAAAGATTTACCAAACTCTCTTGGAATTTTCTCAACTCAGCTGCTAGCATTTCCTGAGTAATAAATCCGGGGTCAGAAATATTGTGTCCACCCCTTGCTCTTCCTCTACCACGGCCAGACATTGAACTTTCTTGGGCCGATAATTTCTGTTCCATATGAGTTTCTTATCTAGTACTTCTACCTCTTCCTCGACCCCTGCTACGAATTTGCGTTTCTATTGTCATCACATTTTTCGGGTCTTCTCCTTGAGGTACATTTCTTCTTCCCTGACCTCTTCCATAACCGGTAGAGGTCCTTTATGATTGATTAGGATTATCTGCCATTTATTAGTGTACGTCTCTTTCTGTCAAATTTAAACACATATGATTATTCACATAATCAAAACATAATAACACGTTTATCTTCAAGTCTATCCATACTCAAGATTATATCAATCATATATAATCTTACTTTCTCATAATAGGTTCAGCTATAACAATTTCCCATGTTCATAGTCCCAGTGAAACCTATTATCATAACTTTCACACTTCTAGTTTAAGTCTAAGTATTTCGCAAATACCCAGATCCCTTAAACCTGGCTCTGATACCAACTGTAACAAGCCACAATTTCCACAGACAGATAATTCACATAATCATATCCATAAAAGAGAATGTAATATTGTTTACAAAACATGGACTAACAACAACTTTGTTTATTACATTTATGTGTATCTAAATATCATCATTCAAACTTTCCCCTTGCCTTTATCTTGTGATGTATGCCGACCTGCAAAATAGGTTAGTCCAACAACTGAGCATTAGACCCAAAAGGTCTAGTGAGTGTACAAATCTCATATAAATAACTTACATTCCCAACTAACAGTTTAAAATCAAACCTGTACAGATACAAACATTTTATCTATAATTGTTATAGAATCTTTTCCTCTCGCGGTTACACCGCCATGTATTACATCTCTCTCGCGCTTACACCGCCATTACATCTCTCTCTCGCAGTTACACCGTCATTTCAACTATCTTGCGGTTACACCGCCATTTCATCTATCTCACGGTTACACCGCCATTACATCTCTCTCATAGTTACACCACCATTACATCTCTCTTGCGATTACACCGCCTTTACATCTCTCTCGCGGTTACACCGCCTTTACATCTATTTCGCGGTTACACCACCAATACATCTCTCTCGCGGTTACACCGCCATTACATCTCTTTCGCGGTTACACCACCATTATATCTCTTTCGCTCTGAATCCATGACAAAACTGATAATGGAACTTAATTAAATTTAGCCAGATATGGAATCCGGTCATCACTGTCTGGATATGAAATTCGGACAATGACTTAGAACAAAAAGTAGTAATCCGGACACGGCTTGAATGGTATAGCTCTAAACCGGATAACACTTGGGCGGTTTAAGGCTATATCAGACGACACATGAGCGGTTTAGCTCTTAAACCGGATAACACTTTGGCGGTTTGAGGCTATATCGGACGACACATGAGCGGTTTAGCTCTTAAACCGGTTAACACTTGGGCGGTTTAGGGCTTACACCGGTTAACCCTTGGGCGGTTTATACTTGCATTGATTGATACTTGAGCGGTTTAAGAAGATCTCCGAATAGCACTTGTTCGGTTTAGGGTATGCTCATATAATATGAAATGCAACTCATAATAAGCAAGTTCTAATAACTGACTTGTATACAAACAATGAATACTCGTAGCATATTACACTCACTTTGTTTTGCTTTTAACCGGATTAAGTCTGCGGTTTACTCTTCTCACAACTTTTCTAAAGAAAATTCATTCAATCATCCCCTTATCATTCATATGCACTTGCTATTTATAGCTTTTGATCTCAGATCTCTCAATAACACTAATAATCTAGTTATGAATAACCAAATTATAGTGTTTTTATGAAGAAAGTGTTGAACACTCAAGAATGAATTGTAAACTAATAAGAACAATCTTGAGCGTCGAATGTTTCACTTTTTATTAAAGAGAAAACGTAAAAACAATATTCGTAAAACTCATGACACTTTGTACAATAGGTCTAATCACTTATTTATAATAGGAGGCTAATAAGAAGATAACTATCTAATGCTACTTTCTAGCTAATCTTCTATTAACAGAGAAGGTTTATCTTTTCTATGGATAAGCTTTAATATTAAGATAAACTACGAAGTCTAGCTGTTGATTTGCTGTTATTTATGATTTGATGAATTCATCCTTATCCTTGAATCTTCATTGCATGCTTGGATGAATTGCTGGAAAATCTTCCAAGTGTTGGTTGACCAGAGGATCTATGAGGATGCTCTTTCCATCGCATCCTTGTTCTGTCCATTGGTCCTCTGGTTGTATTCCAAACTTAGCTGTTTCTGCCTTGATGTCTTCATCGGTCTTCTGGTTCTTCATCACTTGTTGTTTTTCATTACTTTGTACATTATGAATTGTAGGGTTTAACAATAGCAAGTGCATAGCCGCCAAAGAAAACACACACATACATACCTCCAAAATACTTACACCACACACACACACATGTATATACATATATATATATTTACTTACTAAAAACCAAACATTACAACCAGTGACAAGATCATTTCTAGACAATTCAGTGAGTGTCTTGAAGTTAAGATGAGAGAGCCGTTTGTGCCACAACCAGTTGATTTCTGACGAGGCTTTAGAGAAGAAACAGTTGTTCTTAGTGAAAGAAGAATCTATATTGATGATATAGACATTCTCCAAGCGGGAACCGGTCAAGGCAACCTTATCATCTTTGTCGTAGACTTAACAAGAATTCTTAGAGAATTTTACTGTGTAGTCATTGTCACACAGTTGACTGATGCTGAAGATGTTGTACTTCAGTCCTTCAACATATGCAACTCGTTTGATCGTGGTTGCACCATTGGTTAATATACCAAAACCTTTGGTATATCTTTTCCGTTACCTCCGAAGGTCACGGAAGGTCCTCTTTCTTTCTTGTAGTTGATAAGCTGGATTTTGTCTCCAGTCATATGCCTTGAGCATCCACTATCTAGATACCATATGCCTTTGACATCCTGCACAAAGAAACAGTTTGAAAATGCTTTTGGTACCCAACTATTGGGGTCTAGCACTGTTAGAGGCATCATCCACTTATGCTAAAGAACCAGCGTTCGCAGACGGCATTACTAAACCTGGAGCGGTTTTAGTGGAAAGGGGAACAACCTCTGACGCTAGTGAGATAGAGTCAGTGGATGTATTCATTGAGCCTGAAGGACAGGCTCCAGTGGTTAGAACTACAACATTTGAAGAGGAGGCTTCAGTGGTTTTCTTCACTTTGGTTGCTTTTGCAGCCTTAGTGGAGGATTTCGCTTTGGTTGATTTCTCAGGCTTAGCTACTTTCTTGCCCTTAGCTGGTGGACCAGCCTTGGCGGTAGAAGGACACTTACTGTCAATATGTGTATTTTCACCACAGTGTTTACACTTCCTATAGCTGAAGGTAGCTTTAGGGCCACGAAGTATCTGATTAGAAGAGAGACCAGCTCCAAGAATTCCCTTCTCATTAGTTCTTGGAAGAACTTTTTAGGCTTTGGAGTCCTTAGGTGAAGCATTCACCTTGAGCTGAGACTTAGACTTCTGAGAGGATTCAGATTTCTTAGTCCCTGGGGAAGAAGGTTTACAAGCTAACGAAATAGACCTAGATCTATTAGACTTGTTAGATTTCTTAGGAAGAGGTGCTATGACAATGGATTTACCATTTGTCATTGCAACCTGAACTCGAAGGAGTTCCATCAAGATGACTCTCAGTTAAAGAAGACTGAGAGGAAGAAGTGTTGGAATGGAAGAGACAAAGGTACGAACCTTCAGCATGGACCTGTCAGTGACACATTCTTCCTGATCATAGGAAAATCCTAAACCACTCTTTATCTTGGCCGGGGTCTGAGCGTTGATGATCTCAGAGGCTTTGACAGAGGCTTTGCACCATCCCTTAATGGTAGCCTTCTCAGGCTTGAGTTCAGCGATTGCTCGCTCACGCTCAGAGATAGTCTGTTCGCGTTCAACAATGATGACTTGGTTTACAATGACCTGATCCTTTGGGTCTTCTTCAACCTTGGTCAACTCCTTGATCTTAGAATGAAAAATCTTCAACTGTTCTTGAAGATCAAGATTAAGCATTTCTGATTTAGATTTGCCATTAAGGGCAATGTAAAGATCCACCGTCAACGTGTCTAGTGCAGAAAGGCTAGACGAAGAGGAAGAAGAAGAGGGTTCATTCAGGATACATACCTGAGCAGGAGAAGAGGATGAGGGATCATTTGAAGTAGATGTATCTGAAGCTTCTTCTTTGACATTTTTGGCCATTAAGTAGCGATAGTCTGCATCTTCCTCATTAGATGATGATTCATCAGAAGAAACAGCCCAATCAAGCTCTTCAGCAATAAGACCCTTGGCCTTTCGCTGGTGATTCTTCATCTTCTTGTACTTCTCCTTCAGCTTCAGGTATTTATCATCCCTGGACCTGAAGGAGGATGGGGTTTTGGAAGATGGCATCCCAGTGTTCTTGGATCTACATTCACCTGTAAAGTGTCTTGTGCGATGACAATTGTAGCAGATCGCTGAAGCCTTGTCTATTTTATCCGACTTTGGATTTTCCTTTAAGGTCAGCGAAGGAGATCTGCAAAAGTTTCTTTTGTTGGCGAATCTCCTAAAAGATTTAGTCAATAGCACCAGGGATTCATCAAAATCTGCAATATCAGATTCTGATACATCCCTTCTAACTCTATAATAACAACAGGAGGAAGAGAAGATGAAAAAGAAGAAGAAGGGGTTTCAGCTGAAGCTTCTTCAGAGATCAAAGCTAACAGAGAGCTCTTCATTTCTCTTGAATCTTTGATCTTCTTTTTTAGCTGACGAGATTACTCTTGATTAAGCAAGATCCCATAAAGAGAAGAAATAGAGAGAGAGAGAGAGGACATGTCATTGTACATCTTGAGACACATGGAATAAGTGTCCCAAGATTCAGGAAGACATTCTAAAAACTTAATTAAAGTTTCAGAATTAGAATATTCCCTGTCTACAGTCCTAAGATCAATAAGAAGACAATTAAAACGTTGATGTACTTCAAAAATGTCTTAGTCTTTCCACAAAGAAAGCTTTCATACTGTCGTAATAAGTTAATCTTCCTTGATTCTTGAACTTGAGAGGTTCCTTCATATTGAACACATAGAGTGTCCCACATGGATTTGGAGGTTTTGAGTTTCATCACWGAGTGATAAACCTCATCAGGAAGAGACATAGCTATTATAGACCTAGCACGAGTGTCTATAGCTATTTTCTTCTTGTCTTCATTGCTCCATTGGGGAGGAAGCTTTGGAATCTTCCATTCAGAAATCGCGGTAGTCGTAGCTCTTTCAGGAACAACCGAAGAAATAGAAAATGGTACATATGGTCCATTTTCTATGTAGTGTGGAATTTYAGGATCCAYAACTTCCAGAAAGAGGGACATCCGATTCTTCCAGAGACTAAAGTTGACTCGGATAAATCAAGGAGGTTTGGCAAGAGAGCCATTGTCTTGAAAGTGTGTGTTTATGTTTTGTAAATCTAAAGCAGGAGATAATATAATGCAAAATACGACTAAGCAACTAGAGAAGATAAAACACTGTCTGATACCACTTGTTGGTCTCGTTAGGGTCTAGAAGATGTGTATAACAACTTGTAGAGGGGGGGGGGGATGAATACAAACACAAAAACTTCAAATTTAAAATATATATTGATAAGAAATGATCAATACAGATTTTACAAAATTGTTTGCGGAAA
Organism: Cynara cardunculus var. scolymus; assembly: GCF_001531365.2. Lineage (NCBI taxonomy): Eukaryota > Viridiplantae > Streptophyta > Magnoliopsida > Asterales > Asteraceae > Cynara > Cynara cardunculus. The sequence goes on from NC_037532.1 coordinate 18,624,451, forward strand.
GATAAGGTAGATAAAATCTATCTAAACATTCTAAAGTTACACAATAATTCTTAGCAAATAAAGAAAAGATTTGATGTTAATGACTTAGAAGAAAGTAAGTTATATATAGGAAAGAACTTGTTTAGGATACAACAAGAAGATTCTAACTTGCTCTTGAAGATGAGCGTATTTGTTTTTAGATGTGTGTGTTCTTTCACTTAAGCGTAAGTAAGTTCATAATGAGGGTTAAGACTATCTTTGCATAGAGATAGAACACATCTATTTATACCCATTACATTAAATGCACATTTAATGCAACGTGGTAGGGTTAGAACGCATGTCAAGCCTTAAGGGGAAGTCTAGTCCTTTGCTACAATAAATAGTACAAAAGTCTATTCATGAACATACATCCTTTCACAAAGTTGGTGGGTAATAGAGTCAACTAATCGGCTCCGTACCGTACTAACGTTTAGAAAGGGTATGGGTTTATCCTTTGTGTGTGTAAGGACAAGACAAAAACAATCGTGCTCAACAAGCTTCTTTTGATCGCTGAATGCTGGAATAACCTGAAGGTCTCTTCAGCATTCGCTGAGGCTTGGGCAGACTTCATACATATGTAGACAAGGTTGTAATCACTGAATACCTCTTCAGATCATGTACTCGCCAGTCTCTAATCTTGAGTTTCAGTCTTCAAATTTTGCTGAAGGTTCTTTGGTGTGAGTTTTGTCTTCTTGAAGTATCGTTGTTGCTGATTGGAACTATAATACAAGTTCTCTAGCGATCACTGAACAGACTCAGTAATGATCACTGGAACTGAAAATAGAAACATAAATACTTTGCATAGGGTAAAAGGGATTATCATCAAATCAAATTAGAGAGAGAATCAACATAAGCGTTTGGATCCTAACAACTGATGCTATCACAATAGACAGGGATCTTTGAGAACTAAAGATCATAGTCATTGAGCTGATTTTTTCATCCATAGGATTTGAGCACAACAGCTTCTAGCTGTAACAAATTCACCCACGTCAGTTGATGTGGACTCTGAGTTTTACTTCTTACTTGTCCAGGTCACCAACTTTACACCTAGAAGCTGACAGCCTCCAGTGGTGCTTTTCCTATCAATTTTGCAACCTGCAAAAACACTATCTGCATAACCAATTAAGTCGAAACTTGAGTCCTTGGGATACCAAAGGCCCAGATTAAGAGTTTCCTTCAAATATCTAAATATGCGTTTTATAGCAATCAGATGGGACTCCTTTGGTTCAGATTGATACCGTGCACACAAACAAGTGGAGTACATAATATTTGGTCGACTAGCTGTGAGATACAGTAGGGAAACAATCATTCCTTTATCAGCAGTAATGTTTACAAGCTTTCCATTTTGATCTCTGTTTAGCAAGAGAGGAGTAGCTATTAGAGTTTTCATAGATGAGCTATTGGTTAAGTCGAATTTATTTAGCGTATCCCTGACATACTTAATTTGATTGATAAAAATACCTTATATGATTGTCTGATCTGAAGACCTAGAAAGTAAGTTAGTTCTCCCATCATGCTCATCTGATATTCTTTATTTATGCGTTCAGTGAACCGAAAACACAAAGATGGATTAGTGGAACTAAAAATAATATCATTGACATAAATTTGTACTAGAATGATATGACTTTTGACTTTCCTAACAAATAGGGTCTGGTTAGTTTTTCCACGGACAAATTTCTCAAAGATGAGAAATGAGGAGAGGGTATCATACCAGGTACGAGGAGCCTGTTTTAACCCATAAAGAGCTTTATCCAATCTATAGACATGATTTGGATACTTGGGGTCAAGAAATCCCTGGAGGTTGTTCAATATAAACTTCCTCCTGAAGTTTTTCATTTAGAAAAGCGCTCACAGTTTGGCCAGATGGACGCGGGACAAGGCACAAGACTTGGTTCCTATCAAACTCAATGAGTTCTTCTTGCATAATAATGATCCAACTTGGGTCAGTGATAACCTTATTGAGTTATTGGGCTCAACTAGAGAAAGAAAGTTGTTAAAGAGACATATATTACCTAGACCACGTCGTGTTTGAATACCTGCACTTAGATCACTAAGAATTTTTCTGAATTGGATGGTACTTTTTCCATCATTGAGATGGTTGAAGATGATCTTCTGAGACATGGAGCTCATACATAGAAGATGAGGCATCAGCAACAGATTCTTCAGCAATAGGTGGATTGCTAAAGGAGCCTCAGAGAGTGATCAAGCAACTGATAAAGGTTTAATGACTGAAGGAGTTTCAGTAACTGAAGGGTCAATATTTGAAGTAGAATGGGGTAAGTGACCAATGGGAACAACAACAATCTCTGAAGAGAATTCAGCTTTGTTACTAGTCAGATATGGAATGATACATGGATCATCATCAGCTTCTGTGGGTCAGTGTTTGGTTGATTGTTGAAGGAAGCTTCAGGTTGTCCATAATGAGATTTCATCCAATCATATAAATTTTCATCAAAGATGGGTTTAGAGTTAGCTGATTGAGACTAATCAAAGGTTAGATGAATAGATTTCTCTATTGTTTGTCATCTTTGTTGAATACTCTGAACGCTTTGGACACTGAAGAATATCCAAGAAAGATTCCTTCATCAACTTTGGGATCGAACTTTCCAAGTTGGTCTCCATTGTTTAGAATATAACAAGTGCAACCAAATATATGAAGAAAGCTAAGAGAAGGCTTTCTGCTATGCAAGAGTTTATAAGTTGTCTTCTTGAATCTCTTGACGATCAGAGATTGATTTTGAGTAAAACAAGCATTGATCGAGCAACTTCCAATGATTGTTCAATTTCTTCTTTTAGCGATCTCTTTCTCTTGTGGAATTCTCACAACTGAAAAGTTATGTGAGATTCCCTTGTTCACAAAGAAAACTTCAATGGTACTGTTTTTGAATTCAGTGGCATGATCACTCCTGATAGGTCATACTATGATGTTGTTCAGTACTTCTATGTGTTTGACGAAAGAAATGATTTCTTTAGGTTCATCATGCTTAGATATGAGAAAGAAGACCCAAGTGTACCTGGAATACTCATCAACAATGACAAGTGTATATTTCTTTCTAGCTATAGATTGCACGTTGACTGGACCAAATAAATCCATGTGCAATAGCTAAAAAGGAGAAGTCACTAAAGACACTTCCTTAGATTTGAAGCTAGCCTTTGTCTGCTTTCCCTTTTCACATGATGAGCAAAGAGATTCCTTTGCAAAAGAGTGTTGAGGAAGGCCAGAGACAACTCATTTAGCATCTTGAAGTTACGATAAGAGAGCCATTTGTGCCACTGCTAGTTGAAATCTGAAGAGGATTTAGAGAGGAAACAACTATTCTCATACAAGGGAGAATCCATGTTGATGACATACACATTCTCTAGACGAGAACCTGTAAGAGCAAGTTTGCCATCTTTGTCATAGACATAACATTATTTCTTAAGAAATTTCACTGTGAATTTATCACAAAGCTGACTGATGCTAAGAAGATTATGTTTCAATCCTTCAACATATGGAACACGTTTGGTTTCACCGCTGGTTAATATACCAAAACCCTTGCTATATCCTTTTTCTGTTTCCTCCAAAGGTTATAGAAGGGCCTCTTTCATCCCTGTAATCAGTAAGCAGAGACTTGTCTCTAGTCATATGTCTTGAACATCCACTATCAAGATACCAAATACCTTTGACTTTCTATAAAGAAAATAGATTAAGATTGCTTTAATACCCATTTCTCAATGGGTCCAACTGCATTAGAGGTGAGATCCACTAACACTGAAGACTCAGGGTCAACAGGTGTCTTCACTGAGCCTGAAGAAGAGGCTTCAGTAAACTTCTTCACCTTAGTCTTTTTCACAACTTTGGTGGCTGATTTTACCTTGGCTGATTTTTCAGCCTTGGCTACTTTCTTTACCCTAGCTGGCGGACCAGATTTGGTAGCTGAAGGACACTTACTGGAAATATCTAAAGTTTCACCATAGTGTCGACACTTGTTATAGCTGAAAGCAACTTTAGGGCAAGAAGGGTCTGATAGAGTAGAAAAGGGACAAGCTCTAAGGATTCCTTACTCATTTGTTCGAGAAGGAACAATTAAGGGTTTAGATGCCTTGGGTGAAAGATTCACTTTCAGCTTTGGCTTAGGTTTATAAGAGGATTCATATACCTTGGTCTTTGAGGAAGAAGATTTAAAAGCTGAAAGAATAAATATGGTTCTATTTGACTTGTTAGCCTTCTTGGGAAGAGGAGCGCTGACAATGGCTTTCCTTTGTCTTTGCATCTTGAACTCAAGGGAGTTCCATCAAGATGAGTCTTAGTGGAACAGTACTGAGAGGAAGATGTGTCAGGAATGGAAGAGACAAAAGTACCAAACTTAAGCATGGACTTGTCAGTGACACTTTCTTCCTGATCATAAGAAAATCCTAGACCACTCTTTATCTTGGCAGGGATCTGAGCGTTGATGATCTCAAAGGCCTTGATAGAGGCTTTGCACTATTCTTAAATGGTACCCTTCTCAGCGTTGACTTCAACAATAGCTTGCTCACGTTCAGTGATAGCCTGCTCGCGTTCGATGCTTATGGTCTTGTTTATAATGACCTGATCCTTAAGATTTTCGTCAATCTTGGTTAGCTCTTTGATCTTTGAATGACATTTCTCTAATTGTTCTTGAAGATCAAGATTAAGCTTTTTTTCTTTGGACTTGCCATTCGGGGCATTGTAAAGGTCAACCGTCAATGTATCTGGTTCAAATAGGCTATCAGAAGAAGAGCGTTCATTCAGGGTGTGTTTGGTATGTAGACAAAACATGACAAGACAAAAAAGGACAGGACAGGACAGGATAAGACAAGACAACTATTCAGGTTTGGTAAGACATGACAAGACAGGACAGGACATGACATAATTGGTTAAAATGACCAATTTACCCCTAGTGAGCTGTTTAGTGTTTTTTCAAATATCAAATATCTTTTTAGAACTTCCAAATATTTTTTTTCTAGTAGATGATCGTCATGTTAGAAGACACACTAGTGGTAAGTCCATCACTACATCTAAAAATCAGCAGTCTGATCATATTTTTAACATCTTTCCCAACATGATGAAATTCTTCTAAGATCATTTGATCACACCGCAATAATGGAAAAATACAAGGTAAAATCGTCGATCTAACAAAACTAAAACCTACACAATCAAATCCATAAAATAACATAATCATGGAAATCAAATAAGTCCATAAGAGAAAAAAGTACTAAGAAATCAAAACTTCAACTCAACTCATATAACTTCAAAATCACAATATCTTTATAATTAACCTATCAACTAAGAAATCCAGATCAAATTTAGGGTTTGACACAATATAAAAGCAGGACAAAACACAAACATATAACACAGATTCACCAAATAAATTGAAAAACGCAACAGTAGAACAAAAAACGATCTGTTTGAAATCTAATTGATTGTATTACCTTCAAACCGGTGCCACCTCTGTCGTAAGAAGTGTACCAAAATGCCTGCATCAATTTTCTAGCCATATTCATCCACGGATCAAACTTTGTCGATGACCACCTCGATTTTGATAGTGTGTGAAAGAGAGAGATGGAGGACAGGTGGTAGGAGGATGGGAGAAGCCATCATCAGTTGGTGGGTAAGAGGTTATCCCCCAGCCTCTTGTCCTAGTCAGGGAACATACCTGAGTAGGGGTTGATGATGAGGGTCACTGGAAAATGATGTATCTTATGGTTCATCTTTGACATCCTTAGCTATTAGACAGAGGTTGGTTATGTCTTCCTCGTCAGAGGATGATTCTTCAGAAGAATCAGTCCATTCATGCTCTTCAAAGACAAGACCTTTGCCTTTACGCTAAAGATTCTTCATCTTCTTGAACTTCTCCTTCAACTTTAGGTATTTATCATTTTTAGATCTGAAGGAGTATGGGGGCTTGGAAGATGACGTTGCAGTTTTCTTCGACCTGCATTCACTAGAAAACTGACCTTTTTGCATTGACAGTTGTAGTAGATCACTGAAGCCTTGTCAATGGGGTTTGATTTTGGCTTTTCAGTTAAGGTCAACGAAGGAGATTTGCAACAGTTACTTTTTCTGGTGAACCTTCTGAAGGAGTTAGTTAGAAGTGCCAGTGACTTATCAAACTTTAAAAGATCAGCATTTGATAAACCCTCAGACTTAGAAGAATCTAACTCAGTGATAGATACAAAAGAAATAGAAGGAATAGAGGAAATAGAATGGTCAACTGAAGGGCTATCAGAGACCAAAGCTAATGAATAGCTTTTCATTTCCCTAGAGTCATTAAGAAGATTCTTCTTTAGTTGACAGGATTGTTCATGATTAAGCAATATCCCGTAAGGTGTACTGAGAGATATAGAGAGAGAGAGAGAGAGAGGACATGTCTTCGGACATCTTGAGACACATGGTATAATGATTCCATGATTCTGGAAAATATTCAAGTAATTTTGTCAGTATCTCTAAGTTGGAATATTTTCTTCCAACTGTCCTCAAATTGGTAAAAAGGCAATTAAAATGTTGATGTACTTCAGACAAAGTTTTAGTCTTTCCACAAAGAAAGCTTTCATATTGTCTTACTAGATTAATCTTTCTTGATTCTTGTACTTCAAAAAGTACCTTCATATTGAACACATAAAGTATCCCATATGGATTTCAAGGTTTTAAGCTTCATCATTGAGTGATAGACCTCGTCAGAAAGAGCCATGACTATTATAGACCTCGCACGAGTGTCTAAACCCATTTTCTTCTTGTCTTCATCACTCTATTGATGAGGAAACTTTGGAATTTGTCGTTCAGGAATCATGGTAGTCATAGCAGTTGTAGGAACTGCTGGAGAGATTGCAAATGGAACATAAGGACCATTCTCAATATAGTATGGGATCTCAAAATCCACACCTTCCACGAATAGTGACATCCGATTCTTCGAGAGACTGAAGTTGTCTCTGATGAAATGGAGAGGTTTGAAAAGAGAGTCATTATCATGAAAGTTGGTGCAGGTGTTTTGAAAATCCATTTTCAAAGGAATAAATTATCTAAAGAAGAAAAGATAATAAAACACTGTTGATCCTCTCTCTCATTGATTTGATGATAATCCCTTTTACCTTATACGAAGTATTTATGTTTCTGTTTTCAATCAGCGACATCGATACTTCAAGAAGACAAAACTCACACCAAAGAACCTTAAGCTAAAGTCGAAGACTAAAACTGAAGAATAGAGACTGGCGAGTACATGATCTGAAGCGGTATTCAGTGATTACAACCTTGTCTACATATGTGTAAAGACTGCCCAAGCCTTAGTGAATGTTGAAGAGACCTTCAGGTTATTTCAGCATTCAACAATCAAAAGAAGCTTGTTGAGCATGATTGTTTTTGTCTTGTTCTCATACACACAAAGGACAATTGCATACCCTTTCTAAAAGATAGTACGGTACAGAGTTGATTAGTTGACTTTACTACCCACAAACTTTGTGAAAGGATGTCTGCTCATGAATAGGCTTTTGTACAATTCACTGTAGCAAAGGACAAGTCTTTCTATAAAGGCTTGACACGCGTTCTACACTACCACGTTGCATTAAATGTGCATTTAATGCAATAGGTATAAATAGATGTCTTCTATCTCCATGCAGAGATAGTCTTAACCCTCACTCTGAACTTACATACGCTTAAGTAAAAGAACACACACATCTAAGAAGAAATACGCTCATCTTCAAGAGCAAGTTAGAATCTCTTTGTTGTATTCTAAACAACTCTCTCCTGGATAGAACTTTCTTTCTTCTAAGTCTTTTACAACAAATCTTTTCTTTATTTTCTAAGAATTAGTGTGTAACTTTAGATTGGTTAGATAGGTTTTATTTACATTATCTTTCTGCAAACAATCTTATAAAATCTGTATTGATTCTTCTCTATCAATATATATTTTTAATTTGAAAAGTTTACTGTGTTTGTATTCATCCCCCTCTTCTACAAACTGTTATACACATCTTGTAAACCCTAACGGGACCGACAAGTGGTATCAAAACAGTATTTTATCCTCTCTAGTTTTTTAGTTGTTTTTGCATTATCTTATTTCTTTCTTTAGATAATCTTATTGCTTTTAAATGGCTTTACCAAACATAAATACACACTTTCAAGACAATGGCTCTCTTACCAAACCTCCCCAATTTATCCGAGACAACTTTAGTCTCTAGAAAAATTGGATGTCCCTCTTTCTGAAAGGTGTGGATCCTGAAATTCCACACTACATAGAAAATGGACCATATTTTCCATATGCTATTTCTCTGGCTGTTCCTGAAACAGCTACGACTGCCGCTATTCCTGAACGATAGATTCCAAAGCTCCCTCATCAATGGAGCGATGAAGACAAGAAGAAGATAGCTATAGACACTCGTGCTAGGTCTATAATAGCTATGTCTCTTCCTAATGAGGTTTATCACTCTATGATGAAACTTAGAACCTCAAAATCCATTTGGGACACTTTATGTGATTAATATGAAGGAACCTTACAGGTTCAAGAATCAAGGAAGATTAATTTAGTAAGACAATATGAAAGCTTTCTCTGTGGAAAGACTAAGACATTGTCTGAAGTACATCAACGTTTTAATTGTCTTCTTATTGATTTAAGGATTGTAGGCAGAGAATATTCTAACTTTGAAACTTTAACTAAGTTTCTAGAATGTCTTCCTGAATCTTGGGATACTTATTCCATGTGTCTCAAGATGTCTAATGACATGTCCTCTCTCTCTTAGCACTCTTTACGGGATCTTGCTCAATCATGTGCAATCTCGTCAGCTGAAAAGAAAT
>NC_037532.1:18633436-18681377 GCF_001531365.2 Cynara cardunculus var. scolymus
TCTTCCTCCTGTTGTTATTACTGAGTTAGATTCTACTAACTCTGAGGATGTATCAAAATTTGATCTTGCAGATTTTGATGAATGACTGGCGTTATTGACTAAATCTTTTAGGAGATTCACCAACAAAAGTAACTTCTGAACATCTCCCTCGCTGAAATTAAAGGAAAATCCAAAGTCTGATAAGATAGACAAGTCTTCAGTGATCTGCTACAACTGTCACCGCACAGGTCACTTTGCTGGTGAATATAGATCCAAGAAGACTGTGATTCCATCTTCCAAAACCCCATCCTCCTTCAAAACCAAGGATGATAAATACCTGAAGATGAAGGAGAAGTACAAGAAGATGAAGAACCACCAGTGAAAGGCCAAGGGTCTTGTCGCTAAAGAGCACGATTGGACTGATTCATCTGATGAGGACGATGCGGCCAATCGATGCTTAATGGCCCAAGATGTCAAAGAGGAAACTCTAGAGACATCAACTTCAAATGATCCTTCATCATCTTCACCTGCTCAGATATGTATCCTGAATGAACCCTCTTCTTCATCTTCTTCTTCTAGCCTTTCTGCATTAGACACGCTTATGGTGGACTTTTAAAATGCCCTTAATGGCAAGTCTAAAGCAGAAATGCTTAATTTTGATCTTCAAGAACAGTTGAAGATTTGCCATTCTAGGATCAAGGAGCTAACCAAGGTTGAAGAAAACCTTAAGGATCAGGTCATTTTGAACCAAGCCATCACTGTCGAAAGCGAACAGGCTATAGCTGAGCGTGAGCGAGCAATCGCTGAACTCAAGGCTGAGAAGGCTACCATTGAAGGATGGTGCAAAGCCTCTGTCAAAGCCTCTGAGATCATTAACGCTCAGATCCCAACTAAGATAAAGACTGGTCTAGGATTTTCCTATGATCAGGAAGAAAGTGTCACTGATAGGTCCATGCTCAAGTTTTGCACCTTTGTCTCTTCCATTCATGACACTTCTTCCTCTTAGTCTTCTTTAACTGAGAGTCATCTTGATGGAACTTCTTCGAGTTCAGGTTGCGAAGATAAAGGTACATATATTTTCATAACACCTCTTCCCAAGAAGTCTAACAAGTCAAATAGATCTAAATCTATTCTTTCAGCTTGTAAACCTTCTTCTTCTTCAGGGACTAAGAAATCTGAACCCTCTCAAAAGTCTAAGTCTCAGCTCAAGGTGAATGCTTCATCTAAGGACTCCAAAGCCTCAAAAGTTCCTCCTAGAACTAATGAGAAGGGAATCCTTGGAGCTGGTTCCTCTTCAAATCTGATACTTTCTGGCCCTAAAGCTACCTTCAGCTATAGGAAGTGTAAACACTATGGTGAAAATACACAAATTCCCAGTAAGTGTACTTCTACTGCCAAGGTTGGTTCACCAGCTAAGGGCAAGAAAGTAGCTAAGGCTGAGAAATCAACCAAAGCGAAATCAACCATTAAGGCTGCAAAAGCAACCAAAGTGAAGAAAACCACTACAGCCACCTTTTCAGGCTCAGTGAAGACACCTACTGATGCTAAGCCTCGATATCAAATGTTGTAGTTCCAACCACTAGAGCGTCTTCATTAGGATCAGTGAAGACATCCACTGACCCTATCTCACTAGCGTCAGAGGTTGTTCCCCTTTCTAGTAAAACCTCTCCAGGTTCGGTGAAGCCATCTACTGACGCTGGTCCTTCAGCATCAGTGGATGAAGCCTCTAACATTTTTGGACCCAAATAGATGGGTACCAAAATAAATTTTAAATTGTTCTCTTGTGCAGGATGTCAAAGGCATATGGTATCTAGATAGTGGATGCTCAAGGCACATGACCGGAGACAAATCCCTACTCATAAACTACAAGGAAGAAAGAGGACCTTCCGTAACCTTCGAAGGTAATGGAAAAGGATATACCAAAGGTTTTGGTATGTTAATCAATGGTGCAACCACATTTAAATAGTTTGCAAACGTTGAAGGACCGAAGCACAACCTCCTCAGCATCAGTCAGCTGTGTGACAAAGACTAGACGGTGAAATTCTCCAAGAATTCATGCTATGTCTATGACAAAGATGATAAGGTTTCCTTGACTGGTTCTCACCTAGAGAATTTCTATATCATCAATATGTATACTTCTATCACTGAGAACAACTATTTCTTTTTTAAAGCCTCGTCAGACATCAACTAGCTGTGCCACTAACGGCTTTCTCATCTTAACATCAAGACACTCAGTGAGTTGTCTAGAAATAATCTTGTCACTGGTCTTCCTCAATACTTCTTTGCAAAAGAATCTCTTTGCTCAGCGTGTGAGAAAGGAAAACAAACAAGAGCTAGCTTTAAATCAATGCAAATCTTATCAGTGACAACGCCTCTTCAGCTACTGCACATGGATCTCTGTGGTCCTGTCAACGTGCAATCTATCGCTGGAAAAAAGTATACACTCGTCATTGTTGATGAGTATTCTAGGTACACATGGGTCTTCTTTCTCAGATCCAAAAGTGAAGCACCTGAAGACATCATATCGTTCATCAAGAAAATAGAAGTGCTTAACAACATTAAAGTACGATCTATTAGAAGTGACCATGGTACTGAATTCAAAAACAGTACTATGGATAACTTATTTGAGAACAAGGGAATTTCTCTCAACTTTTCTTCAGTGAGAACTCCTCAGCAAAATGGGGTCGCTGAAAGGAGAAATCGAACAATCATAGAGGTTGCTCGATCAATGCTCAGCGAGTCCCATCTCCCTACTCATTTTTGGGCTGAAGCTATCAACACCGCTTGTTTCACTCAAAATCGGTCATTGATCGTCAAAAGGTCCGAAAAGACAGCTTATGAACTTTTTCATGGAAGAAAGCCTTCTATTTGCTTTCTACACATCTTTKGTTGCACGTGTTATATTCTCAACAACCGTGATCAACTAGGAAAGTTCGATCCCAAAGCTGATGAAGTAATCTTTCTTGGATATTCTTCAATTTCCAAAGCTTTCAGAGTATTCAACAAATGAAGACAGATGATAGAAGAAACTATCCATGTCACTTTTGATGAATCTCAGTCAGCTAATTCAAAACCCATCTTGAATGATGACAATGAATTAGAAAACTGGATGTTCTCTCATTATGGACAACCTGAAGCTTCCTTCAGCGTCCCTTTCAACACTGAAGCCCTTGAAGCTGAAGATGATCCATTAATTATTCCAATTACAGCTAGTTACACCAACGTGTCTTCTTCAGAGATCATTGTTGTGCCCATTATTTGTGTTATTCCGTTTACTTCAAACACTGATCAATCAGTGAATGAAATGCATTCAGAATCTGAACCTATTTCAGTCGCTGAATCTGAGGCTCCGTTAGCAATTGTTCCAATCGCTGAAGACACTACAGCTGAAGCCTTCTCCTCTGTTCCTGAACTTATCTACTTAATTGATAATCATCTACTAGCTCAGCGATGGACTAAAGACCATTCAATTCATCAAATTCTTGGTGATCCAGATACAGGTATTCAGACTCGTCGTGGTCCAGGTAATATATGTCTCTTTATCAACTTTTTTTCCTTAGTTGAACCCAAGAAGATCAATGATGTTATCTCAGACCCTAATTGGGTCATTGCCATGCAAGAGGAGCTCATTGAATTTGATAGGAACAAAGACTGGTAACTTGTCCCTTGTCCATCTGACAAGACAGTGATAGGCACCAAGTGGGTCTATTGCAACAAGTTAGATGAAGAAGGTGTGGTAACCCATAACAAGGCTCGATTTTTTGCTCAGGATTATAGACAAGAAGAAAAAATCGACTCTGATGAGACCTTCGCACCAGTGGCTAGAATCGAAGCAATTCGACTCTTCCTAGCCTTTGGTGCCCATAGAGACTTTAAAGTCTACCAAATGGATGTAAAGATCTCTTTCCTTAATGAAAAAGTTCAAGAGGAAGTTTATGTTGAACAACCTCCAGGGTTTCGTGACCCTAAGTATCCAAATCATGTCTATCGATTGGATAAAGCTCTTTATGGGTTGAAATAGGATCCTCATGCCTGGTATGATACCCTTTCTTCGTTTCTCATCTCTGAGAAATTTATTCGTGGAAAGATTGACTAGACCTTATTTCTTAGGAAAGTTAAAGGTCATATCATTCTAGTCCAAATTTATGTCGATGATATTATATTTGGTTCCACTAATCCTTCTTTGTGTTTTCGATTCGCTTAGCGCATGAAGAAAGAATACCAGATGAGCACGATGGGAGAACTAACCTTCTTTCTTGGTCTCCAAATAAAGCAATCAGATAAAGGCATATTTATCAGTCAAAGTAAGTATGTCTGTGACATGGTAAAGAAGTTTGATTTATCAAACAACTCATCTATGAAGACTCCAATGGCTTTTCCACTCTCTGTCAACAAGAATCCAAATGGAAAGCCTATAAACGTAACCGTTTATAGAGGAATGATCGGCTCTCTGTTGTATCTCACAGCTAGTCGACCAGATATCATGTATTCTACTTGCTTATGTGCACGATATCAATTTGAACCTAAGGAATCCCATCTGATATTGCAATCGCAAACAACTCTGTACTTCACTCCAAGACCAAACATATAGAGATCATGTTATGAATGGTGATATTGAACCTCACTTTGTTTCAACTGATTATCAGCTCGCTGACCTTTTCAACAAGCCTCTTGTTGAGACAAGATTTAACATCTTGATCAGCGAACTGGGATGCTAAACGCTGAAGAATAATTTTCTTCAGCTATAACATCAATCAATAAGTGAAATGATTCAGTGCTCTATCTCTATCACTAAACTCTTGAGCAAATGTATCTACTCTCTCTAAGGTATGTTTACTTTTTCTGTTTTCTTAAAAACTTAAAACTGTCACTGAATCTTTCCTTCTTTAGTGATCAAAACATTTTAAAAGTTTGTTTCAGTGATTCTTTCATTCGCTGAACATTTTTATGTAAGTATATCTCTTTTATACTTATCTTTTCTTAAAAATCAAAATGATCACTGAACCTTTTTCTCTTCAGTGATTCAAATGTTTTTTAAATGTCAGTTTCAGTGATTCTCTTATCGCTGACACTGAAGTCTTTATAAAAATATTCTAAGTTATTTTCAGTTCTTTATCTTAAAACTATCATCAAAGCTTTTTTTTCAGTGATCAAAATGTTTTAAACGGTCTATTCAGTTCTATCACTAAATGAGACTCTTCGTTTTTCTTAAAAACCTTTTCATTTTTAAAAGAAATAGTTAATGAACCGTCTTAATGACGACATCTTTATTTACAATGCGCAATGCTTTGGGACGACCAAAAAGGTCTGTCGACCTCATTTATTACCATCTCAATCATGGATGAGAACGTGCCATATTTTTCATCATGTCCTTTTCCTCAACCGTCATCTTTTTCTCTCTCCTACTTAGCTTCTCTCTCATCCTACCTATAAATATGGGATTTCTTCCTCATATTTTTCTTTACGCTTTCAAATATCTTTGACGAACCTCTGTCACTTTGCAAGCAAGAACTCACGAACTTCTAAGAAACTCCTCCATTCGACCTCTTTTACTATTCTAAGGTCAATATTTCTTTCTTTGTTACTTAGAACTTATTCTCCCTCATTCTATTGAAACACATGTTTGTCATTTTTAAGAACTTTGTTCTCTTAAAAACAAACATAAAGGATTATTAACACATTCTTTTTCTTGGTTATAATCATGTTTCAAAAACTGTATTCTACTTGAAAAACCCTAAAACTTCATTGTTGATTTTTCAAAAGAAGTTCTATTGTTCAAAACTTAAAAACATTAAGCTTGAATAGGACATCAAAACATCTTCAAGTTCAGTTGATAAAAATTCAAAGGTTATTCAGATTGTGTCCAAAACTGAATCCACTAATATTGACAAGTTAAATCTTTCAATTAGCATTTTTGAAATAGAAGAAACTTCAGGTGTTAAATCAAAAATTGATTCTAAGATTTCTCCTAAACCTGAGAAAATGTTAAAACTAAATGTTTATCTGTCAAGCCTTCTACTAATTCAAATTCTTTTTATGTGACAGATTTAAAAAACCATGGCAAAGGTAGCAAGAAGAATATTTCTTAGAAGGAATTCAAATATTACTTCTTCTGTAAAGAATTTGAAAGTGAATAATAATAGTTTCAAATGTACTTCATTGAAAATAAAACGTAATTTGGATTCTAATCTGAAGAATGTTCAAAAGTTTTCCCATCCGGATCTTTTGTCTGCGTCTCATAATCATATACATTCTAGTTATTGTGGCTCAAATTCTCTTGCTATCAATGTTAGATGTAAAAAGCTTATGAGGTTAAAGGACACTAAACTTCAATCAATATTTCACAAAAGTCCAAAGTTTTCAATGGTCCTCAAATTCATAAAAAAAGAGTGCTTTAAAGAAAAACTTTTCAAATTTCAAAAGGAGGAACCATATTTTGTGAATGTTAAATTTGTTTGGAAGTGGTTCCAAAGCAGACATTTGAATGGCGCGTTAAATCAAAATCTTCTAATGTGAATCCTAACCCACCAGGACCCATTTGGAAATGGGTACCTAAATCTCTGTGATTGTTTGTTGGAACCCAGATACTCTTAATTATCAGAAAACACAGTTAATAAAGAATAAGAATGAAGTACGAACAGTATACTAAGATTGATCAAGCAAAATATTCAATAGAAATAAGAACAGTAAAAGACTTGAATAAGTCGGATGCTTTTATTATATGAAAATAACAATTCTCAATCTAAACGTATTCTCACAAGAAGTTTGCTATAATATAAGTCGGCACTCTTAGGTTATTTGAATCTGAGGAGGAAACCTCCTTATATATGTCTAAGTCAAACAAACTGTGCTATAATTATGGCTTGAATCTCTGAGTTGCTGAGTCCGTATCCTTATCTTCGACTACCCTTGAAACATGGAGCAGACCAAGTCAAGCCGCCTTGATTCTGTTTGACGCTTGTGAGAATGTCTGGACTAAATGTGTGTTCCATGAAGTTAGGAGACCAGAGACTCTGCATGTACTATACAGAGGCTCTGTGTCTGGAGTTGTAGCTTTGCACCAAACGCTTAAGCTTTTTTTCGCATAAGGCTTGATCGTCCACGGAGATTGAGTGCGGCATCTGTATGTAGGATCCTTCACTCTTTGAGTAAGAGCTCTGGTTCTTGTCCTCTTTTGCATGAGAGCTCTTAGTCTAGACTGCTTCTATAGACTAAGTCCTATTGACTAAAGTAAGAGGCTTTTTACTTACACTTTCACAAGATGGGGTCTAACAATCTTCCCCTAAGTGTAACTAAGACAGACTCTTACTAGAATTGAAAAACACAAGTTTAATCGCAACCAGAGGTTGAAAGAAACCTCCGTTTTACATTTTCTATCTAGGAAGTACAATACGATGAAAGGAAATTACATTGCTTGAAAAGAAAAAAAATGATTACAAAAGAAAGGCCTAGATGTGTTGAAGCTTGATGAACCTCCTAAGAAGCTCTTGAAACTCTAACAAGTTATTGATTGACCTCAGAATTATCTTTGCCCTTTCCTTTGCTCCAGGGGTGTTATCTTTGCTCCTGAGTAAATGATCTCTGACGTAGCGCATAGTAGAGTTTGAGTACTTGAAGTGTTGGTCTTCTCGAAAGAAAATTTTCTTTCCTTGTTCGTTTCGAAAGACCACCCCTACTTTTGGTTCGACCAGCACGGTCCACGAGGGAATGTTGTTGATGCCTTGCAGATCTTAATTTGGTGCAATATCACTCAGCTGATCTATTTCCAGGTCCAGAGCCAGTTGGATGTCGAACTTGCATCTGAAGTCTAGAAGGTCTGTTAGTGTCTGTCTGATTGCAGAATTGTCTAGAGCATATTTTAACCCCTTGTCCTTCTTAGATCTGTGAGGTGTTATAGAGATAGAAGGTCCCATGGATTTAGATTTATGAGATCACAATATGTGAAAGTGTAATATGTCCATGAGACCTCTCAACCATGTATTCATGAAATATGATTTGATTGTGCGCGAAGGTTCGTTTCTTGATGTCAAGGAATTATTTGATGCCATCGACTGAATGGACTGCAGAGACAGTCTATGTACATCGATGTAAGAACCTCTGCCTGATGTTCTCTTGAGTCGTTGGATGGAGGTTGATCTTGATAATTGGTGTCTCATCCTGCAGGCTGTAGAGGAATTGGTAGAGATCTTCACTATCTGCCTTGTTCTTGATTGGCTTGTCATGGGGTGTGGGCCTCATCATGGCATCCATACTATCCTTGATCTTTTGTACTCGATCAGAGGATCGTTTGGAGCTCTGAGGCCTGCTACTTGTGCCTGCATCTGGTCTGCTTGGTTTGACGGGGACCCTCTGCCTCATAGCAGATGTGACTACTCTGGTCACATGAGCAGGGACCTTGGCTCTGTGCGTGTTCTTTTGTGGTGGTGGTGCAGCGATTGTAACTCCTTCAAGTGGGACAGCAACAGTAATTGTCGTTAGCTGTGGGTTGGCTACGTTGACTGCCACCACTTCCTCTTCTTCACGCCTCCTTGTGGATGGAGCAGCAATCGCCATGTTGTATTATGTGGAGGATGACAGAGGCTCTTCTGATTCAGATGAAGAGATGTATACGGATAAGAGCTGGATTACATCTTCTTCATGTTTTTGTTGCCCTTTTGGCTCTTCATGGGATGTCGCGGGCATCTTTCCTTTTCTTAGTGCCTCTGCATATGCTGTCGCATCCTTTGCTCTCGGCCTTGATGAGGCTAGCGCTTGTTGGCATGGGGCAGAGGCAGAGGGGGCAGCCCTAAGAATGGTACTAGGAGTGGTTGTTGGGTGGCTCTCCCCCTCTTGACGACTTTGAGGGCCAGACAGGTCTGGATCCTCATCGTCGTCAAACCTCCTCCTCTTTGAGGCCTTAACACATGGAGTTGGTTCCATTCTCCTCTTTGGCCTTTGTTCATCTGCTTGTGGCATGGACTTGATGTTTTCCTCAAAGAGTTTAAGGTCATGACTTATTTTCTAATAAAACCCATCTTTTATTAACAAACTTTGTTAAATTTTACAATAAAGGTGGAATTTTTAATTATAAATTGTATTTAAATCTTTATTCTTAAGGTTTTATCCTTTAGAGTAATCATTTTAAACAATTTTCAAATATACCAAAGGTCTTTTAGCCGCCCACATGCGCCTGACAAATTCAAAAAGGGTGTTCCCTAGAAACCCTTCATTACTCAAAAGCCTCCACCCCCATGTGACACGTGTCTGTGCATTTATGATCATGAGCAGGCTTTACGGATCACGATCACTATCACCCTCACCTTTTCACCAAACGTCTCTAAAACCCATCATTACCATCTTTTCACCATTAAAATAATATTTTTATTCACCCAACCCTTCCAATTCCCACCTATTTAAACCCTTCGTCCCCATCATTTTATTCTTTACTCGCACATAATCTCTCCCAAGAACTTTAAAGAATACAGACAAACCTGCAACTACCTTCTTCACAAAAATAGTGTCTTCCGCTCCCATGAATCCAATAACAACAATGACAGTCACGTGCAGTCGACCAGCACCGACAGCCGTGCCATCGTCTTCCTGCCAATCAAGCCGAACAATCACTCCATTGACTTTCGCACCAAACACAACCCATCACCCAACATCAACCACCCATCACCCAACCACCCTCATAGGTGAAAGCTGATGTGCCTTCCTAATCAAGGCAAGTACCTCCTCAAGGCGTAGTCGATGAAATTATTGCAAACTTCGAGTCGCTAAGGGGACGTCCAGAAATGCCCACAAGGGAACCAATCATGATGGAGAATATCCATCAGTATCTCTACCATGACCGCGATGAACATTTGGTCCTCGGCCCTCCCGTTCTATCTCCTGAGTCGATGGATCTCTTGCGTCACAGTTTCGTAAGACAGGCGACCTCTCCACCACAAGCAGTCTTCTCGAACGATGGAATCAAGACGGTCCTAGACATCAAGATGAGAACTTTCGCTAATCGAGCAATCAAGTACATCGAGTATACCATGGAATGCGTACATGGGATGGTCAGCGTCTTCAATGACAATGACTTAATCAATCTCAACCCATGAGACTTGATCGACCTCTATGGACACACAGCTCAGCGACTGGACCAAGGGATCAGATATGAGATAGCCATTCGAGCAATAGTGGAGACGATGGAAACCTTGGTGAAGTTCAGCGCAAAGAGAGACTTTTAAATCGCTCTTTACTTGGCATTGAAAGACTCTCTTTCACTGCTCCAAATGAAGACTTCCCAGGCCTATAAGAGAAGGGATCTGCATCAGTCTTAACTCAACCAGAGCTCGGCTTGGTCTTCAAGAATGAGTTTGGTACTAAAAGTTTCTTCAGACTAATTGGGCCTTCAAGTATTCAACCACTACACTTGAATGGTTTCAGGGTGTCATCAGAGAAAGACTGGGCAGACCTCATGTGCCGATGAGAGAAGGACAGGAACTCATTCGTGGTATCTCCACAGTCATTCGATTCAGAGGGCTGATGATGCGATTCTGGAAAATATCTAGAGGAGACCATGATTGAAGTATTTTCGTTATGTAATTTCTATTTCCTTCATGTTTTGTAAGAATTCATCCAACACCTTGTCCAATGAATTATTTTGGCAAAAGGATGTTTTTCTTTTAGTTTAGCCTCTGTCTTTCACTTATCCTTTAATTGTTCATAAACTAGTAAATGTTTGTCTTTTCATTACTTAGGAGGAGATTGTTAGACCCCATAACTCATATCCATAACCCCTCTGGTTACCAACACTTGTATTTTTCCACGACAGTTCAACCAGAGGCACCAATGAAGAAGATATCAAGACATGGTTGAACACGCCCCATAAAAGAAAGCTGAAGTTGGCAAATCGATAGTTGGATTCTCCATTCCTTACATAGCTTTATTTACTTTCGGTAAGTCTAGATTGCTTTCCTTTACATAAGAGATTTGCTAAATATCTTCCATAGATAGGAATCTCCATAATTAGCTTTCTAGTATAAATAGGCTTTACCATTCATGTAATAGTTTATGCTTTCCGCCTAATCATTTGAATAAAAGTGAATCATTCGGCACTCATTGTTATTATTGAATGTTCTCATCGTGTTCTTGAGTGTTCTTCACTTTTTCCATCCACACCATATATTTAGGTTATTCATAGCTTAAATATTAGTGTTATTGAGAGATATGAGATCAACAATTGGTATCAGAGCCAATTGATTGTTCTTCAATCAAAACGACCATATCAAAATCTCTCAATTTGTTTCTCCATTCATTTAAATTCATAATTCTCTTCTTCAAAAAGCGTATTTTCTCTCTCTTCAAAATCTCTAATGGCAAACTGGAATTTTGCATATTGTGTGGGTTCCCTCATTACCATCTTTTCACCATTTAAATAATATTTTTATTCACCCAACCCTTCCAATTACCCACCTATATAAACCCTTCATTCCCATCATTTTATTCTTTACGCGCACATAATCTCTCCCAAGAACTTTAAATAACACAGACGAACTTGCAACTACCATCTTCACAAAAATGGTGTCTTCTGCCTCCCACGAATCCCACAACAACAATGACAGTCACATGTAGTCGATCAGCGCCGACAGCCGTGCCATCGTCTTCCTGCCAACCAAGCCGAATAATCACTCCATTGACCTTCGCACCAAACACAACCCATCACCCAACATCAACAACCCATCACCCAACCATCCCCACAGGTGCAAATTGATGTGCCTTCCTCATCAAGGCAAGTACCTCCTCAAGGCGTAGTCGATGAAGTTATTGCAAACTTCGAGTTGCTAAGGAGACGTCCAGAAATGCCCCCAAGGGAACCAGTCATGATGGAGAATATCCATCAGTATCTCTACCATGACCGCGATGAACATTTGGTCCTCAACCCTCCTATTCTATCTCTCTTGTCGATGGATCTCTTGCGTCACAGATTCGTAAGACAGACGACCTCTCCACCACAAGCTGTCTTCTCGAACGATGGAATCAAGACGGTCCTAGACATCAAGATGAGAACCTTCGCTAATCTAGCAATCAAGTACATCGAGTATACCGTGGAATGCACATATGGGATGGTCAACGTCTTCAATGCAAATGACTTAGTCAATCTCAACCCATAGCACTTGATCGACCTCTATGGACACACAGCTCAGCGACAGGACCAAGGGATCAGATATGGGATGGCCAATCGAGCGATAGTGGAGACAATGGAAACCTTTGTGAAGTTCAGGGCAAAGAGCGACTTACATATCACTCTTGAACTTGGCGTTGAAAGACTATTCTACACTCCTCCAAATGAAGACTTCCAAGGCCTATAGAAGAAAAAGATCTGCATTAGTCTTAACTCAACCAGAGCTCGGATTACTCTTCAAGAACGAGACTAGGCAGACCTCATGTACCGATGAGAGAAGGACATGAACTCATTAATGGTATCTCCACAGTCATTTGATTCAGAGGACTATTAATGCGATTCTAGAAAATATCTAGAGGAGACCATGATTGAAGTATTTTCGTTATGTAATTTCTACTTCCTTCATGTTTTGTAAGAATTCATCCAACACCTTGTCCAATGAAATTTTTGGGCAAAAGAATGTTTTTCTTTTAGTTTAGCCTCTGTCTTTCACTTATCCTTTAATTGTTCACAGACTAGTAAATGTTTGTCTTTTCATTACTTAGGGGAGATTATTTGACCCCATAACTCATATATGTAAAAGTAATGGAAAACAACAAGTGTGAAAAAGCAGAAGGCCGATGGAAGACTTTCAAGTAAAAAGTCTAAGTGTCCAATACAACCAGAGGTGCGATGAACTACACTTCTCCATAACCCCTCTGGTTACCAACACTTGGAGTTTTCCACGACAGTTCAACCAGAGGCACCCAATAAAGAAGATATCAAGACATGGTTGAACACGCCCCATAAAAGACAGTTGAAGATGGCAAATCGATAGTTGGATTCTCCATTCCTTACATAGCTTTATTTACTTTCCATAAGTCTAGATTGCTTTCCTTTTCAGAAGAGATTTGCTAAATATCTTCCATAGATAGCAATCTCCATAATTAGCTTTCTAGTATAAATAGGATTTACCTTTCATGTAATCGTTTACGCTTTCCGCCTAATCATTTGAATAAAAGTGAATCATTCGACACTCATTGTTATTCTTGAATTCTCATTGTGTTCTTGAGTGTTCTTCACTTTTCCCATCCACACCGTATATTTTGGTTATTCATAGCTTAAATATTAGTGTTATTGAGAGATCTAGGATCAACAATTGGTATCAGAGCCAATTGATTGTTCTTCAATCAAAACGATCAAAATTTCTATTGGCCAACTGTAATTCTGCATATAGTATGGGTTCCCTCACCAAACCTCCAACTCTTCAAAAAGAAGAGTATCCGTAATGGAGGATAAGGATGGTGAACTTCCTGGAGGGGATGCACAGGAATCTCCTCAAATCTGTCATGGAGGGTCCTTACATTCCACAGACTATTTTTTCCAAGAGTCCTAGGAACAAGCACTACTGCAGAAGTTGCTGCTTACTTCATGCCCAAAGATGAAAAGAATTGGGACGAGGATGACCTTGAGCGTGTAGAGGCAGGCTCTCGCTGATGAACCGATTTAGACGACTTATGATCGTTTCAACACATTGATCAATCAATGTCGCCGAAATGACATCTCTAGGACAAAAGAAGAAAACAACGTTTTGATTCTCAAAAAGTCTCGGTGATGTGTGGACTCATCTGTCGATGTCCTTCCAAGCAAATCAGGACTTAGACAGCTAGTCACTTCATGATGTCAATGTAACTCTTACTGAACAAGAAAATGACATAATGAAGAGAAAAGTGTCCATCGGCCAAAGACCACAAGAGGAAAAACAAGAAGGCATTGGTGGTAGAGTCAGAATCCGAAGAAGAGCCATCTGATTTTGATGATGATCTCAAAGCTTTTGCCAATTCTCTGGCCTTGATAACCAAACAATTCAAGAAGAAGTTTGTCAAGAAGCCGTATGAAAGAAGAGACTCCAAAAGGGAGAAGTACTAGCCCTCATATGATCAGAAGCCGATGAAGTTCCATCAGAAGGAAGAAAGAAGAGAGGGAAGAGAAGAAAAAGAGAAAAGAAGAGAAGAAAGAAGAGAAGGGAACGGTAAGAAAGATGGTCTTCGTTGCTACAGATGCGGGAAGATAGGACATTTTTCAAAGGAATGCAGAGGACGCCTGGTAAGGATGCTGACTACTATAAATATAAATACAAGTACAATCTGAAGGAGAGAAGCCTGATGGCTGAAAAAGAAAATTGGGTGTCTGATTCTTCGTCTGATGAATAAGACAGGGCACTCAAATGCCTCATGGCCACGTCCAATGCAGAATCCGCCACTGACTCAGATGATATGTGTGTGACCCTTCCATCGATGAAACAAACTCTACTCCATCAAAGCTAGAGTTAAGGGTTATGAAACTTTCAGAAGATTTCCTAAAACTTAAAGAAAAATTGAATTTTGAAAAATCTAAAAGGATAAAAGCGGAAAAAGAAGTCAGTTTCTACAAGATAGAAACTAATCTTCTTACCGAAGAAAAAGCTGAATTGGAAAAAGAAAAGACTCGTATTGCATTGCTCAAAAAATCAGAGGAAGAAAAACTTCTGGATCTAAACAAGAAAATAACAAAAGATTTAGAAAAAAAAGGTAAAGGCCCAAAAGGAATCTGAGGCAGAAAGGCTAAACTCAGTGGCTCTTAAAGATTTCTTCCAAAAAGAAAGGAAAATTCTTCATCAGAAGCTTCAAACCAATGAACTCCTGATGAAGAAATACAAGGATGCCCTAGACGTCTATGAAAAACTTAATTCTGAGGTCAAGAAACCCCAAGAGACTTTCTTAATTCTGACTCTGAAAAAAAAATAGTCTGTGAATCACCAGAGATCATTGAGGTCAAGAAACCCCAAACTTTCAAGGCCCCAATGAAATCTGATGTTCCAAAACCTATGAAACCTTCAGACAAAGAAAATGAAAATTTGAGTAATGCTAAGTCTGCCAACGATACTTCATATGGCCCCCCTTCATCTAAATTCATTAAGTTTACACGTGAACAGAAACAAAAGTGACCCACCTTTGAAAATTCTAACCAAAACTTTTCTTCTCCTTCAGCTGAAGAAAAGAAGCCCATCCTCAGGAAAGAAGTAAAGCCCACGCCTGCCCCTACAAATAAAAAATATGCACTTGATAGGAAGCTTGTAAAAACAGCCAATGCTATGACAGAATTTTCATCCTCTGCTTTTACTTCTTCTTCATCGAATAAAAAGAAAGTTAAACAATCTTGTCCTAAAACTCCCAACTGCCAATGTTAAGCTCTTTTACAAAACCTAAAGAATCACATGTTAACTTATCGCTGCATGTTTTCCAAACACGTCTATCGCTACAATGTTTAAACCAATGAAAACGTGAAAAAGCCCAATCTTACAAAGGCCAAGGGGAATGAAAACAAACCCAAGCCTGCAAAGGCTAAGGGTAATGGAAATCAGCCCAATCCCAACAGGGCTGATGAAAAGAAAAAGGTCGTATCCCCGACTAACAAACGAGGACCCATTATGAAATGGGTACCTAAAAACCCTTAACTTGTCTTGCAGGACCAGCAAGTGCAACCATGGTATATGGTTTCAGGTTGCTCCAGGCACATGACTGGTGATAAAAGTCAGTTGTCCTCCTACATCGACGACTGTGAATGCTCTGTTACTTTTGGAGACAACAGCAAGGGTACCATTAAGGGATACGGAACACTCATCAAAGGCAACATCTCCATCAGCAAAGTGGCTTATGTTGAAGGTCTAAAGCACAATTTACTAAGCATAAGCCAGTCCTGCGACAAGGGTCTTGAAGTCAGATTTCGCAAGGGTTTCTGCAATATCGAAACAAAGCCTGGCCAAACCATCATCAAGGTGAAGATAAAAGGGAATCTCTATCTTTTGGACATTCATTCCTCTGTGGGACAAGACACTCTCTGCCTTGTATCCCATAAGAGTGATGAAAATTGGTTATGGCACCAGAAGTTCTAACATCTGAATTTTGATGTTCTAAAGAAGTTAGCCAAACAGAAGCTGGTGAAGGGGATTCTTGATCTCAACTTTGAAAAAGATCATCTATGTTCAGCCTGCAAGATGGGAAAGCTGAAACGGGCCTCAAATATTTCCATATCTTTGGGTGCAAATGCTTTGTACTCAATGATAGGGAATATCTTGGCAAGTTCGACAAGAAAGCTGATGAAGGAATATTTTTGGGTTATTCTAAAAATGCTAAGGCCTACAGAGTATTCATCAATGTGTCCTTTGATGATTTTTCACCTATGACTTCTGGACACAACAGTTCAGAACTCGGGCTATCAAAGAGAGCCTATGATTCATCACTTGGCAAACCAAATGAATTAGAGTTAGCTCATTTATTTGAAGACATCATCAAAGAAGAAGTAGTCTTTGGATAACCACCTATTGAAGAACCTTCTTCTAAAGCCGATGAAGAACATGAAGTCTCCAATGCTGAAGGTACAACTCTTTCTGAAACTCATGTTACTTCACCTTTTACTTCTCCTGTGTCTTTAGAATCAGAGCATCACTCTGGAGATAAGCTCTTTGAGGGGGAGCAAGCAGTTCCATCAGCCGATGGAGAATTGCATCCTGTTGCTCCAGAACCCTAATCTTGCACCAAGTGGACAAAAGACCATCCACTTCATCAAATCATTGGTAATCCATCATCCGGTGTCAAGATGATATCCACCACTACAAATGAATGCCTCTTCGCCAACTTTCTTAGTATGATTGAACCAAAGAAGATTTCTTTTGAAGCCCTACAAGACCCAAAGTGGATAGATGACATGCAAGAAGAACTACTCCAGTTTGAAAGAAACAAAGTGTGGTCCCTCATGCCTCTACCCAAAGGGAAGACGGCTATAGGAACCAAATGGGTCTTTAGAAACAAGAAGAATGAAGATAGCATAGTCGTAAGGAACAAGGCCAGGCTTATTGCCAAGGGCAACTGCCAGGAAGAAGGGATTAACTACGATGAAACATTTTCTCCCGTTGCAAGACTTGAAGCCATCAGAATATTCCTAGCCTGTGCAGCACATAAAGGTTTCAAGGTCTATCAGATAAATGTCAAGTCTTCCTTCCTCAATGGTAAACTTCAAGAAGAAGTATATATGCAGTAGCCCCCCGGGTTTGAAAATCCAAAGCATCCAGATTATGTCTACTTTCTAGACAAAGCTATCTATGGGCTGAAACAAGCACCCAGGGTCTGGTATGATACACTCTCCACCTTTCTCATCGACAATGAATTCGAAAAAGGTACCATCAATACAACTCTCTTTCTCAAGAAGCATAAAGGTGATATATTACTTGTGCAGTTATATGTGGACGATATCATATTTGGTTCTACCATTGCTAAATTTTGCGAAAAATTCTCAGAGCTAATGAAATGCAAATTTGAGATAAGTATGATGGGAGAACTCAGTTTCTTCCTTGGTCTTCAAATAAAACAAACTTAGGAATGGATTTTTATCAATCAGTCAAAATATGTGACTGAGCTTCTGAAGAAATACTATCTCTCAAATTTATCATCGATGAGAACACTAATGGCGATATGTTCTAAGTTGTTTGTTGATCCATCAAGAAAATCTATGGATGTTACAACCTACAGAGGCATGATTGGATCACTTCTGTATCTAACCGCTAGTAGACCAGATAGCATGTTTGCTACATGTCTTTGTGCAAGGTATCAAGCTAATCTTAAGGAATCTCCTCTCTCTGCGGTCAAGAGGATCTTTAGATACCTCAAGGGAAACCCTTCATTGGGTCTCTAGTATCCTAAGAACTCTGTCATTTATCTAATAGCCTACACAGATGCAGATCATGCAGGTTGCAAGCTTGATAGAAAGAGTACGTCTGGAAGCTGTCAACTATTGGGGGAGAAGCTGGTAAGTTGGACATCCATAAAACAAAATTGTATTTTCAACCTCTACAGCAGAAGCAGAATCTGTTGCTATTGCTAGTTGTTGTTCACAAGTTCTCTGGATGAAGACCCAACTTAAGAACTATGGATTCCAATATGAAAAAATTATGACTCCAAGAGTGCCATAGCTATCTCTGCAAATCCTGTGCAGCTTTCTAAGACTAAGCACATCGATGTCAGATACCATTTTCTCAAAGATCATGTAGAAAAGGGAACAATAAAAATCTAATTTGTTCCTACAGAGATTCAACTTGCTGATATTTTCACAAATACTCCTGATGAGAAAAGAATTCAATTTCTTGTCGGCAAGATGGGTCTACCGAATCTCATCACTTAGAGGAAATCTATCTTCTCTAACCAGAGATCCTCAATATCTCTTGGTTATGCCTAAAAGTGATACATTAACGTGGCCCTCATAACCAAGTACTCTAAACCAGAGCCTCTGGTTCTAAAGACCAAATCCCCTAGCTACTTATAAATACTTGTTTATTTTTGGCCAAAATTTCATTACCCTTTGGAACCAGATCTCCTCTGGTCCAAAGCAAAAACTTTGTGTTTTTTCACTAAGTATCCCCTTCCTAATCTGAGCCTCTGGTTGTATAGACCAGAGCAATTGGATTCCAAGTCTTTGAGACCAAAGCCCCTCTGGTCCCAAACTTGGTCTCCCCTCATATTTTCTCATATATTTCACTTAGCCATTTCATCTATCATGCAACCATAGCCTCTGGTTCCAAAAACAAGAGCTTCTAGTTTCCAAGTTATTTGAGACCAGAGCCCCTCTTGTCCAACTTGGTCATCATCAAGGCATCTTATCATTGCACTTTCATCATATTTTGCATCATCCATACAACTAGAGCCTCTGGTTCTAAAGACCAGATCCTCTGGATTCTAAGTCTTTGGTACCAGAGACCCTCTGGTCCCATAGACCCCTTATTTCCATCATCACTTACACCGTCTAAACCATCATCCATGTCTTTTTGCACCATCTTTCACAACCAGAGCCTCTGGTTGTATAGACCAGAGCCTCTAGTCATCTCATCCACCCTCCTTATTGATTCTAGGGGGAGTTTCTACTTATTGCATGTTGATCCCAGATCATTCAATAAAACTAATAATTAAGTTAAGAATAACCTAATTATGTCGTGTGAATGAATAAAATGACGAACACTCAATAACAAAATATGAATATTCAAAGAATATACTTGAGAACCGGAAGATTCACTTTATTCCAAATGATTATGAAAAGCGTTAACCAATTACAATAGGCCTAACACCTATTTATACTAGAAGGCTAGACAAGAAGATAACTATCTAAAGAGAATATCTAGCAAATCTTCTAGGAAAGATAAAGCTTATCTAAACATGCAAAATAAATCAAGCAAGATAAAACTTTGTAGAATCCAGCTGTCGATTCGTCATCTCCAGCTGTCTTCTATGAGACATTGTTCAATCATATCTTGATATCTTCATTGTATGCCTCTGGTTGAACTGTTGTAGAGAACTCCAAGTGTTGGTAACCAGAGGGGTTATGAAGATGCTCGATTCATTGCATCTTTGGTCGCTTCATCGGCCTTCTGGTTGTATAGAACACTTAGTTGTTTTGGCTTGAAGTCTTCCATCTGCCTTCTGGTCCTTCATCACTTGTTTTTTTTCATTACTTTTACAAATATGGGTTATGGGGTCTAACAATCTCCCCCTAAGTGAAAGACAGAGGCTAAGCTAAAAGAAAAACATCATTTGCCAAAAAAAATTCATTGGATTGTGATGGATGAATTCTTACAAGTGATGGAACAAAAGATATTACAATACAAAACAAATACTTCACTCATGATCTCCTTGATATATTTCCCAGAAGCGCATCAACAGTCCTCTGAATCGAGTGACTTTGGAGATATCATGAATGAGTTGTTGTCCCTCTCTTAATGGCACATGAGGTCTGCCCAATCTTTCTCTGATGACCTTCTGAAACCATTCAAGTGTTGAAGTTGAATACTTGAAGGCTTCAGTCGGTCTAAAAAATTTCTTCATTCCAAACTCGTTCTTCAACACCAATACGAGTTCTGGTTGAGTTAAGACAAAGGCAAATCTCTTCTTCTGAAGGCCTGGAAAGTCTTTGTTTGGTGGAATGCAGGATAATCTTTCGATGCCTAGATTAAGAGCAATTTGAAAGTCGTTCTTTGCTCTTTGCTTCACCAAGGTCTCCATCGCTTGAACAATCGCTCGGTTTGCCATCCCAAATCTGATTCCTTGATCCTGTCGCTGAGTCGTATGTCCATATAGATCAATCAAGTCCCATAAATTGAGATTGATCAAGTCATTATCATTGAAGATACTGACCTATCCATGAGCTCGTTCCACAGTGTACTCGATGTATTTGATAGCTCGGTTAGTGAAGGTCCTCATTTTGATGTCCATAACCGTCTTGATTCCATGGTTCGAGAAGTCGGCTTGTGATGGAGAGGTCGTCTATCTTACAAACCTATGGCACAAGAGATTCATCGATTCTGGTGATAGCATGGGAGGATTGAATACCAAACTTTCATCATGATCGTGATACAAGTACTGATGGATATTCTCCATCATTACTGACTCCCTTGGTGGCATCTCTAGACGTCTCCTTAGCGACTCAAAATTTGTGATACTCTCATCAACTACGCCTTGATGAGGATGCCTTGATGAGGAGGGAATGTCCGCTAGCACCTGCGGTGGTTGGTTTTCGGTGAGGGGTTGTGTTTAGGTTAAGGTTTATGTGTGGGTTAAGGGTTGAGGTGATGGAATGGTAATGGGTTCTGGTTGCGATGGTTTAGGTTAGGTTGGTTCTGTTTGGGGTATTTCTTGTTCATTAGGCTCTGGTTGGGTTGTTTCTAATTCAATGGGTTCTATTTGGATGGGTGGTTGTTGAGGTGAGGTAGGTTGGGTGATAATGGGTTCTTGTTGAATGGGTAGGGCGATGGAAGGTTCTATGTGAGGTGGTGTTGGTGATGGAGTAAAGGGTTGGTTGGTTTCTGGTTGAGGGGTAGGTGGGTTTTCATCGGATGAAGAACTCACCTTGATTGGTGAGAACTCATTTGTTTGGGTTATGGGTTCTTGGGTGCTAGCTATGGGAACATGTACATTATGTATATCTTTAGAGGGTTGAGCCTCTGGTTCCCTAGCTTAGGTTCCTTGGGATGTGGAGGGTGGTTGGCTTTGTGATGGTGGTGGTGGTGGTGCAGTGGATTCCATTGGTTGTTGAGTAGTTGGGTTCTCCCCCTCATGAGGACCTAGACCATGATCATCTTGGTTAGGATCCTCAGGCCTTGGTCTTTTTAGTGGGCAGCTCGATGAGCAGGAGGCTCTGCTCCTATTCTTCTTCCATAGCCTTATGTGCTCGGCAAGCGTTCGCACTCGTTCTTTGTTGCACCAATGTTCCATTGTGTGAAGAAGAGAGTTTGTACGGTCTTGCTGTTGGAGGAGAGCCTTCTTAAATAAATTGGTTGGGTCAACAGCTCTGGCCGCGAACTTTGCACTTATCTCATTGAACGATGAGATAAGTGCCTTAGAAAGAGCCCTCATATTGGCTCTGGTGGCATAGTCTTCTGGGGTGGTTTGGGGTGTTGAGGTTGAAGGAGGGATGGATATTGAAGTGGTTGCTGGTGGGGGGATGGTGATGGAAGTGGTCATATATTTCACTTCTGCAGCAAAAGAGGTGAATGCTTTATCGAACGATGGAGCTGCAGAGGGGGGTGGACGTAGGGTTGGCTAAGGTATTTAGGCAAGTATGGTAGCTGGAAGTGAGGTAAGGGTAGTGTTTATTTCGTTTATTTCGGTGGTGATAGAGGTGATGGCTTCATCGAACGATGGAGGTGGTGGTGGGGTTGGTTGAGGCATTTGGGAGAGGATGGTGGATGGGAGTGTAGTGAGGGTATTGGTGATGATGTTTAGTTGGGTGGTTATGGAGGCAATGGCCTCGTCGGTATTAGTTGCCTGGGCTGTGAAGGTAGGAAGAGTGTTCATCATGGTCAGGTTTTGAATGGTGGAGAGGGTGGATGCGGCATTGTGTTGTAGTTGGACGATTTGTTGAAGCATTTGGAGGCGGGTGGTTTTGTCTTTGGCATGGGATTCAAGGGAGGCAAGGGATTGTCGAATGGGTGTAAGGTCGATGGAGGGGGTGGATTCGACAATCCTCGCTAAGGTAAGTTTAAGGTCATCCAAGGACAGCTGAGTCTAGTCGACAAAGGCTTAGAACTCTGCCTTTGTGACTAGATCAGCCATGGGGGTAACCCCTACAGCAACGGATGCTGCAGCTTGTGCCTCAGTTCCGGAGGCGCCCTTATTGCCTTGTGTGAGGTTGGCAATGAAGGACTTCCATCATGTCCTCGATAACCCTCTAGTGAGGAGCTATCTCTTGATGTTTCGACATCAACTTCTTCTTCCTTGGATTCAGAGGCCGAGTAAGAGAAGTAGACATGTGACCCCTTCGCTAGATCAAACATCAAAGGGGGTGGTACAGGAATCAAAGATCGTTCTGAATGATCTATGAAAGCTTCAAAGTCAGAAGCAACACATGCTTCTGGTTGTGTGGTGGGTTGTGGCGAGCTATGAAGCAATGTAGAGGCCTGAAGAGTGGCCTCTGGATGGCTGGTTTGGGTTTGGATTGGACTAGGTCGTCCTTGTTCAATACCCCTTTGGCCTTGATCGCCAGGGGTAGCAGATGTGGTTGCCTTTTGGGAGGTGGATGGGAGAGTTGTGTTTATTAGGCCAGGGGATGCGTGAGGAGTGTCATCATCATCATGTTCATCATCTGATGAAGACAACTCTTGCACTCCCTCGCTTGCATCAGGGGAAGGCTCTATTTGCTCTTGGCTAGCTGCCCTCGGTTCTTGGAACAACAAAGATCGTTCATATTTCCTACGTATCTCAGACGTGTTTGGAATGACGCTGAGCATGGCCCTTGAGATGGTCCTTTTTGTTGTAACTATCCTTAGAGATGGTTGGTCGATGGCCGTTCATTAGGTATTGTGGAGTGAACGGTTTTTCGGTCGGCAGATTGTGCCTCCTCATCGTGTCCCTTATGAATAACGCAAGGAAACGTGGGAAGAAGACAAAGGATAGTGGCTTTCCTGCGGCCATGAGTTTGCACTTCTTGATAACCGCTGCATGGATTTCATTGTAGATGAGGAGTACGTAATCCAACGGTAGGTTGAAGAAGAGACCATACATGATGGTCATGATATTGATGTTCCCTTGATCCATGCTTTTGAGCTTGCAAGTGAGGGCTCGATTGAGGATCGAAAAGAATATGTTCCACATTGGAGGCAAGAATTGCCTCTTGAAGTCCGATGCGTTGCGAAGGTCACGGTTGTAACCCAGCATCTTGATGAAATGGAGGATGTCTGAACTGGTAGGTGGCTCGGTGTAGTGTTCGATATTGAGCTCCTGTCTAGTTGGGATACACTAGACCTTTGAAACCTTTGTGTGGGAAATTTTCACCGAGCAAACCATGTCATTTGGGACATCAATGTATCCCATGATACCATGGTTCTCCAGGAAGAACTCGTAGGTCTGCCAATATTGTTGCACGTTCTTCAATGGCACTCTGTTGTTAGAAAGGGTGAGTGCCAGCTAGAGAATACAGTTCTAAAAGAACTCGATCATGATGGCGAAGCTGTCTTCAAATAGGTTTGTGCGGAGGTCGATTGCGTGATTGTTGGGCTTGATTGGCAAGAAAACTAGTGCTCGGCTATCGGTGCCGGTCGACTGAACATGGCTATCGTTGTTGTGAGATTCGTGAGATGCAGAGGAAGCCATTGTTAGAAATGAGAAGAAGTTGCAAGTTTGTTTGCAGGTTCGTCTTAGGTTCTTTGAAGGTTATGTTTGCGTAAAAAAGAAACTGGTGGGGAAGATGGGCTTATATAGGTGGGGAAGTGGAAAGGGTATGGTTTGAAGAAATGTTATTTAAATGGTAATGATGGTGGAAAGTGACGTTTGGTGAAAAGGTAGTGGTGGTGGTGATCGTGGGCCGTAAACCTGCATAGTGTCATAAATGCAGGTGGACACGTGTCTGATTGCGGTGGGTGGAAGGGTAATATGGAGGGGTGTCTAGGGAACATGCCGTTTGATGTGTCAGACACGTGGATGACGTTTGGGTTATTAGGGATAATTAAAAATAATAATTATCCCAAAGGATAACTTATCAAGAATATAATCCCAAAAAAAAAATTAAATTTAAAATTCCATCTAATTGGAAGATAAATACTCATTACGAAGTTTTGGTCTTTTAAAAACCCATGTTGTATGGTTTTTAGTCACAAAAGCTGCAATTTTGTATAATCTTAAAAAAGTTTTCAATTAAAGATGGGTTTTTGAGAAAAATGGATGTCATGGAACCAGAGGTGCTCTTGTTTGTCATGACATTTGGAGGGGAACCAGAGGGCTCTGGTTATGAGTGATAAATATATTCATCGATGGAATGTTAGGTTTTGTGAGTTAGGGACTCTGGATAGACAAGCCAGAGGCTCCAGTTAAGCATGGGAAACCCTTGGATGGAAAAACATACCCTTAACGTAGGACCAGAGGAGCTCTGGTTGAATGCAAGGGATGATTCATCCTTGATATAGCATTTTTTGTTATCCAGAGGCTCTGGATAGAGGAACCAGAGGCTCTGGGTGGGAAAATGCAAAGTTTGTGCAATGGAAATGCTTTATGATGAATGCAAAACTCCCCTACAAATGATGCATAGGGTTGTGCAATGAGTTAAAAACTCCCCCTAGAATCAATAAAGAGGGTGAATTGGATGACCAGAGTCTCTGGTCTATGCAACCAGACGCTCTGTTTGTGGATGATGATGCAAACACATATGAAATATGGTTAAATTCATGTAAATGTATATGAAAAAGATGGGCCTTTGGGACCAGAGGGCTCTGGTTCCAAAGACTTCGAATCTAGAAGCTCTGGTCTTTAGAACCAGAGGATCTGGTCGAGAAGGTGATGCATAAATGATGAATGAAAATAATGTAAAGATGCTTTGTGAAGTCCAATTTGGACCAGAGGGGATCTGGTCGCAAAGGACTTGGAAACCAGAAGCTCTAGTCTTTGGAACCAGAGGCTCTGGTCTTTGGAACCAGAGGCTCTGGTTGTATGAATGATAAAATATGACCAAGTAATATGTATGAATGAATGAGGGAGACCAATTTTGGGACCAAAGAGGCTCTGGTCTCAAAGGATTGGAATCCAGAGGCTCTGGTCTATTGAACTAGAGGCTTTGGTTGAAAATAGGGTACTTAGTGAAGAACCACAAAGCATTTGCTTTGGACCAGAGGGCTCTGGTTCCAAAGGTGATGATAAAAAATGTTTAGCCAAAATTAAACAAGTATTTCTAATTGGCCAGAGGCTCTGGTCTTTAGAACCAGAGGCTCTAGTTTAGAGTACTTGGGGATTGTGGCCTTAGAATTTATCACTTCTAGGCATAACCATGAGATATTGAGGATCTCTAGTTTTAAACTATGGATTGCTTCTAAGTGGTGAGATTCAGCATACCCATCTTGCTGACAAGAAAGAAAAATCTTTTCTCATCAAGAGCTTTTGTGAAAATGTCAGCAAGTTGAATCTCTGTAGGAACAAAATACATTTCTATTGTACCTTTTTCGACATTGTCTTTCAGAAAGTGGTACCTCACATCTATGTGTTTGGTCTTGGAATGCTGCACAGGATTTGCAGAGATGGCTATGGCAATCTTGGAGTCACAGAGGATGGGAATCTTTTCATATTCAAAGCCATAGTCCTTAAGCTGAGTCTTCATCCAGAGAACATGTGAACAACAATTAGCAGCAGCAACATATTATGTTTCTGCTGTAGAGGTTGAAACACAATTCTGTTTTCTAGATGTCCAACTTACCAGCTTGGCCCCAATAGTTGACAGCTTCCAGACGTGCTATTTCTATCAAGCTTGCAACCTGCTTGATCTGCATCTGTGAAGGCTATTAGATCAAAGCCAGAGTTCTTAGGATACTAGAGACCAATTGAAGGGGTTCCCTTGAGATATCTAAAGATCCTCTTAACCGCAGAGAGATGAGATTCCTTAGGATTAGCTTGATACCTTGCACAAAGACATGTAGCAAACATAATATCTAGTCTACTAGCAGTTTGATACAGGAGTGATCCAATCATGCCTCTGTAGGTTGTTACATCCACAGATTTTCCTGATGGATCAGCAAATAACTTAGCTCCTGTAGTCATTGGTGTTCTCATCGATGATGAATTTGAGAGATAATATTTCTTCAGAAGGTCAGTCACATACTTGGACTGATTGATGAAAGTCTTTTCTGGAGTTTGTTTTATTTGAAGACCAAGGAAGAAACTAAGTTCTCCCATCATACTCATCTCAAATTTGCTTTTCATCAGCTCTGAGAATTTTTCGCAAAATTTAGCATTGGTAGAACCATATATGATATCGTCCACATATATTTGCACAAGTAGTATGTTACCTTTATGCTTTTTGAGAAAGAGGGTTGTATCGATTGTACCTTTTCCGATTCCATTGTCGATGAGGAAGGTAGAGAGAGTATCATACCAGGCCCTGGGTGCTTGTTTCAGCCCATAGAGGGCTTTGTCCAGAAAGTAGATGTACTCTGGATGCTTTGGATCTTCAAATCCATGGGGCTGCTGCATACACTAGGAATATTCTGATGGTTTTAGGTCTTGCAACAGGAGCAAAAGTTTCATCATAGTCAATCCCTTCTTCTTGGCAGTAGCCCATGGCAACAATCCTGGCCTTTTTCCTTACTACTATGCCATCTTCGTCCTTTTTGTTTCTGAAGACCCATTTGGTTCCTATAGCCATCTTCCATTTGGTTAGAGGCATAAGGGACCACACTTTGTTTCTCTCAAACTGGAGTAGTTCTTCTTGCATGCCATCTATCTAGTTTGGGTCTTGTAGGGCTTCAGAAATCTTCTTTGGTTCGATTATGCTTAGAAAGTTGGCGAAGAGGCATTTATTGGTTGTAGCGGATCTCGTCTTGACACCAGATGATGGATCAGCAATGATTTGGTGTTGTGGATGATGTTTTGTCCACTTGGTGCAAGATTGGGGTTCTGGAGCAACAGGATGCAGTTCTTCATCAACTGATGGAACTGCTTGTTCCCCCTCGAATAGATCATCTCCAGATTTATCTTCTGGATCTGAAGACATAGAAGAAGTAGATGGTGAAGTAACATGAGTTTCAGAAAGAGATGTACCTTCAGTATTGGAGACTTTATGTTCTTCATCGGCTCTGAAAGTAGGTTAAGCAGTAAGTGCATGTCCAGAGACTACTTCTTCTTTGAAGATGTCTTCAAATAAATGATCTAACTCTGATTCATTTGGTTTGGCAAGTGATGAATCAGAGGCTCTCTGTTGAAGTCCGAGTCCTGAACTGCTGTGTCCAGAAGTCATGGGTGAAGAATCATCAAAGGACACGTTGATGCTTTCGATAATGATCTTTGTCCTTTTCATGAATATTCTGTAGGCCTTGGCGGTTTGAGAATAGCCCAGAAAGATCCCTTCATTAGCTTTCTTGTCGAACTTGCCAAGATATTCCCTATCATTGAGTACAAAACATTTGCATCCAAAAACATGGAAATATTTGACATTTGTTCTTTTTTTATTGATGAGCTCATAGGGTGTCTTCTGATACCTCTTGTTGATGATTGACCGGTTCTGGGTGAAGCATGCAGTGGAGATAGC
The DNA here is from genome assembly GCF_001531365.2 of Cynara cardunculus var. scolymus. NCBI lineage: Eukaryota > Viridiplantae > Streptophyta > Magnoliopsida > Asterales > Asteraceae > Cynara > Cynara cardunculus. The sequence goes on from NC_037532.1 coordinate 18,661,128, forward strand.
TTCAGCCCAGAAGGTGATGGGTAACTTCGATGAAGCAACCATGGTCCTTGCTGCTTCCACGAGGGTTCTGTTCCTTCGCTCCACTACTCCATTCTGTTGTGGAGTTCTGGCTGCTAAAAAGTTTTGGGAAATACCTTCCCTGATGAGATATTCATCGATTCTGGCATTTCTGAATTCAGTTCCTTTGTCGCTTCTAACTTTGATGAGTTTGTGCTGTAGAAGGACTTGGAGCCTTTTCATCACCCTGATGAGGAGTTCAAAAACGTCTGATTTCTTCTTTACGAACTCAACCCAAGTGTATCTGGAGTATTCATCAACTAGTACCAAAATGTACTTCTTTCAAGAGAGGCTTTGTGTAGATATGGGTCCACATATATCTATGCGGATCATATCCAAGGGCTTGGAGCAGGAGGTTTCTGACTTTGTTTTATGAGAGGCCCGTTTCAGCTTTCCCATCTTGCAGGTGGAGCATAGATGATCTTTTTCGAAATTGAGATCGGGAATCCCCTTGACCAGCTTCTATTTGGCTGGATTCCTTAGAACATCGAAATTCATATGTGAGAACTTCTGGGGCCATAGCCAATTTTCATCGCTCTTATGGGATACAAGACAAAGGGTGTCTTATCCCATTGAGGATTAAAAGTCCAGAAGATAGAAATTCCCTTCTCTCTTTGCCTTGATGATGGTTTGGTCGGGCTGTGTTTCGATGATGCAGAAACCTTTGCGGAATCAGACTTCAAGACCTTTGTCGCAGAACTTGCTTATGTTTAATAAGTTATGCTTCAGACCTTCAACATAAGCCACTTTGTTGATGGAGATGTTTCCTTTGATGAGTGTGTCGTATCCCATGATGTTACCCTTACTGTTGTCTCCAAAAGTAAGAGAGCCTCCATATTTTTCGATGAAGGAGGACAACTGACTTTTATTACCAGTCATGTGCCTGGAGCAACCTGAATCCATATACCATGGTTGCACATGTTGGTCCTGCAAGACAAGTTAAGGGTTTTTAGGTACCCATTTTATAATGGGTCCACGTTGGTTAGTCGGATATACGACCTCTCTCTTTTCATCAGCCCTCTTGAGAGTAGGCTGATTTTCTTTTACCCTTAGCCTTTGCAGGCTTGGGTATGTTTGCATTTCTCTTGCTCTTAGACTTGGGCTTTTTCACGTTTTCATTGGTTTGAACATTATAGCAATAGACGTGTTTGGAAAATATGCAGCGATGAGTTAACATGTGGTTCCTTAGGTTTTGTAAAAGTGCTAAACATTGACAGTTAGGATCTTTTGGACATGAATGTTTAACTTTCTTTTTATTCGATGAAAATGCAGGGGATGAAAATCTTGTCCTAGCATCAGTTGTTTTTACAAACTTCCTATCTAGTTCAAATTTTTTATTTGTGGTAGGCTTGGTCTTTACTTCTTTCCTGAAAGGGCTTCTTTTCTTCAGCTAAAGGAAAAGAAAAGTGGTGGTTAGAATGTTCAGAGGCAGGCCACTTCTATTTCTGTGTGCAAATAAACTTAATGAACTTAGGTGAAGTACTTGGGCCTTGTGAGGTGTCGTTGGTAGACTCGGTGTTACTCAACTTTCCTTTTCTTTTGTCTGAAGTTTTCATAGATGTTGTAACATCATATTTCATTTAGGCCTTTAAGTTTTGACGCTTCTTATCCTCAATGACCTCTGGTGATTCGCAGATTATTTCTTCTTCAGTTTCAGAGTCAAGAAAGTCTCTCGCAGATTTCTCAAAATCAAAATTATCATGGATGTTTGTGGGAGGAATGCGTTCAGAGGTTGATGGTTCAGAGTGATCTGTTGGGGTTCCATCGCTTCTGACTTAGATGAACTTCCAATATTACTTGGACGGTTCATTGATTCATCAGATGATGGTTCCTTACTAAGATTCTCTTTCTCATCAACAGCACTTGCCGATGAAGTGGGATTGATGACAAGAGACTCTGGTTTAACCATAGGGTTTCCATCGGTCCCTAGTGTGGAGGCATCATTCCCTTCATCAGAATTCTTACTTGTGTTGTTCTCGTACACCACATTTTCAAAATCTTGTCTCAAGAGAACAGTTTTTCCATCGACTTTAACCCTTTTAAAATTTGCTTTAGGTTTAGGGAAAAAGTCGGGTTTTTTAATGCATCCAAGTTTGAAAGTGGATTCAAGGGTGGATTTCTTTGTTTCGATGAAGGAGTCCAATTCATTGAATCCAATCTCTTGAGTGTCCTTTTGACCGTTAAGTTTTTCGTAGACATTTTGGGCATCCTTATATTTCTTCATCTATAGTTCATTGGTTTGAAACTTCTGATGAAGAATCTCCCTTTCCTTTTCAATGCGAGTCTTTTCTTTAGCGAGTTCATCTTTTTCTTCGGTTAGAAGATCAGTCTCTCTTTTGTAGAAAGTGACTTCTTTTTCCGCTTTGATTCTTTCAGATTTTTCAAAATTTAAATTTTTCTTAAGCTGTAAGAAATCCTCTGACAGTTTCATCACTCTTAACTCTAGCTCTGATGGAGCAGACTTGGTTTCATTTATAGAAGACTCACATACCTATTCATCACAGTCAGAGGCGGATTTTGCATTGGATGTTGCCATGAGACAAATGAGTGCCTTGTCTTCTTTATCAGATGAAGAATCAGACACCCAATTATTTTCAGCCATCAGGCTTCGCTCTTTAGGATTGTACTTATACTTGTTCTTGTAATAATCAACATCCTTCACCAGACGTCCTCTGCACTCTTTTGAGAAATGACCTATCTTTCCGTATCTGAAGCAACGAAGGTCATTCTTCCTTCCATCTTTGTCTTCTCTCTTTTTCTCTCTTCTATCTTCTCTTTCTTCTCTTCCCTCTCTTCTTTTTTCCCTCTGATGGAACTTCATCGACTTCTTTTCATAGGAGGGCTGGAACTTCTCCCTTCTGGAGTCTCTTCAGTCAAATGGCTTTATGATGAACTTCCTCTGGAATTGTTTTGTTATCAAGGCCAGAGACTTGGCAAAGGTTTTGAGATCATCATCGGATTCGAATGTCTCGTCTTTTTATTCTAATTCTACTATCAGTGCCTTCTTGCCTTTTCTCCTATGGTCTCTGGTGGAGGTCCTTGAAACATCCTTTTGTTCTGCAACAAGAGCAAGGGGTCCACCGATGGATAATTTTCTCTTCATAATATCATTCTCTTGTGCAGCAAGTGTTTCATAGACTTCATGAAGTGACCAGCTGTCTAAGTCCTGATTTGCTTGGAGGGACATCAACAGCTGAGTCCACTCATCGCCGAGATTCTTAAGAAATAACACATTATTTTCTTCCTTCGTCCTGGAGATGTCGTTTCGTCGACATTGATTGATCAATGTGTTAAAATGATCGTACGTCTTCTGAATCGGTTCATCAGGAAGGGCCTTGAAGTTAGTATACTCGTTGAGACTTTGAGCTCTACAATTTTCCTTCGTTTTTGCTCCTCCTTCTAGTTCACATGTCAGCTCGTCCCATAGTTCCTTTGTTGTGGTGCATGCGTCGAGGGATTGAAAATTTCATTGGGAATGGCCATGGTAATTAATCTTTTGGCCTTTTTGTCAGTCTCTACGTGCTCCATGTCATCTTCATCCCAATTTTTCTCGTCCTTGGGTATGTAATAAGCTGGTACTTCTGTTGTTGTGCTCATTCCTGGGACTCTTGGAACAAGAGTCTGAGGTATGTAGGGACCCTCCAAGATAGATCTGAGGAGATTCCTGTCCATCCCCTCCAGAAAATTCACCATCCTTATTCTCCATTGTGGATACTCTTCTCTTTGAAGAGTTAGAGGTTTGGTGAGAGAAACAACACTTTAAGTAGAATTCCAGTTGGCCATTGAAGATTTGGAAGAGAAAAATTATGCTTTTTAGAAAAAAAAATTATGAACTCTAGAGTGAATGGAAAAAGCGAATTGAGAGTTTTTAATGATCGTTTTGATTGAAGAAAAAATCAATTGGCTCTTATACCAATTGTTGATCCCAGATTTCTCAATAACACTAATAATTAAGTTAAGAATAACCTAATTATGTCGTGTGAATGAATAAAATGACGAACATTCAAGAACAAAATATGAATATTCAAATAATATACTTGAGAGCCGGAAGATTCACTTTATTCCAAATGATTGTGAAAAGCGTTAACGAATTAAAATAGGCCTAACACCTATTTTTACAAGAAGGCTAAACAAGAAGATAACTATCTAAAGAGAATATCTAGCAAATCTTCTAGGAAAGATAAAGCTTATCTAGACATGCAAAGTAAATCAAACAAGATAAAACTTTGTAGAATCCAACTGTCGATTCGTCATCTCCAGCTGTCTTCTATGAGACATTGTTCAACCATATCTTGATATCTTCATCGTATGCCTCAGGTTGAACTGTTGTAGAAAACTCCAAGTGTTGGTAAACAGAGGGGTTATGAAGATGCTCGATTCATCGCATCTCTGGTCGCTTCATCGGCCTTCTGGTTGTATAGAACACTTAGTTGTTTTGCCTTGAAGTCTTCCATCGGCCTTCTGGTCCTTCATCACTTGTTGTTCTTCATTACTTTTACAAATGTGAGTTACGGGGTCTAAGAATGCACATCCCCATGCATCTTTTGAGGGGGAGTTTTGCACTTCATATTCATCATCAAAGATCCATATTGTGTCAAACCCATCTCTGGTTGTACATCCACATTCAACCAGAGACCCCCTGGTTCAAAGTATGAATTTTTCCATCCAGAGCCTCTGCTTCGTCTATCCAGAGCCTCTGGATCAAGAAAATGTTATATCAATGAAGTTTTTCATCCTTTGCATTCAACCAGAGACCATCTGGTCCTTCATAAAGGGAATGTTTTACATCCAAGGGTTTAAAATGATCACCCAGAGCCTCTGATTTGTCTATCCAGATTCTCTGTTTCATAAAACCCAACATTACATGATGAAGAAATTCATTTTTCAAAACCAGAGACCTTCTGGTTCCTCCACATCATTGTTATGACCAACCAAAGCCCTTCTGGTTCCAAGGTCATGACTTATTTTCTCATAAAACCCATCTTTTATTAACAAACTTTGTTAAATTTTACAACAAAGGTGGACTTTTTAATTATAAATTTTATTTAAATCTTTATTCTTAAGGTTCTATCCTTTAGAGTAATCATTTTAAAAAAATTTCAAATATACCAAAGGTCTTTTACCCGCCCACACGCGCCTGACAAATTCAAAAAGGGTGTTCCCTATAAACCCTTCATTTCTCAAAAGCCTCCACCCCCATGTGACACATGTCTGCGCATTTACGATCGTGAGCAGGCTTTACGGATCACAATCACTATCACCCTCACCTTTTCACCAAACGTCTCTAAAACCCATCATTACCATCTTTTCACCGTTAAAATAACATTTTTATTCAGCCAACCCTTCCAATTCCCCACCTATTAAAGCCTGCTCACGATCACTATCACCCACACCTTTTCACCAAACGTCTCTAAAACTCATCATTACCATCTTTTCACCATTAAAATAATATTTTTATTCACCCAACCCTTCCAATTCCCCACCTATTTAAACCCTTCGTTCCCCTCATTTAATTATTTACGCGCACATAATCTCTCCCAAGAACTTTAAAGAACACAGACGAACCTGCAACTACCTTCTTCACGAAAATGGTGTCTTCCACCTCCCACGAATCCCTCAACAACAATGACAGTCACGTGCAGTCGACCGACGCCGACAGCCGTGCCATTGTCCTCCTGCCAATCAAGCCGAACAATCACTCTATTGACCTTCGCACCAAACACAACCCATCACCCAATATCAACCACCCATCACCCAACCATCCCCACAGGTGCACGCTGATGTGCCTTCCTCATCAAGGCAAGTACCTCCTCAAGGTGTAGTCGATGAAATTATTGCAAACTTTGAGTCGCTAAGGAGACGTCCAGAAATCCCCCCAAGGGAACCAGTCATGATGGAGAATATCTATTAGTATCTCTACCATGACCGCGATGAACATTTGGTCCTCAACCCTCCCATTCTATCTCACTTGTCGATGGATCTCATGCGTCATAGATTCATAAGGCAGACGACATTTCCACCACAAGCCGTCTTCTCAAACGATGGAATCAAGACGGTCCTAGACATCAAGATGAGAACCTTCGCTAATCGAGCAATCAAGTACATCGAGTATCCCGTGGAACGCACACATGGGATGATCGGCGTCTTTAATGACAATGACTTAATCAATCTCAACCCATGGGACTTGATCGACCTCTATGGACACACAGCTCAGCGATAGGACTAAGGGATCAGATATGGGATGGCCAATCGAGCGATAGTGGAGACGATGGAAACCTTGGTGAAGTTCAGGGCAAAGAGAGACTTTCAAATTGCTCTTGAACTTGGCTTTGAAAAACTCTCCTGCACTCCTCCAGATGAAGACTTCCCAGGCCTACACGAGCAGAGATCTGCATCAGTCCTAACTCAACCAGAGCTCGGACTGGTCTTCAACGAGTTTGGTACTAAAAAGTTCTTTAGACTAACTTAGGCCTTCAAGTATTCAACCACTACACTTGAATGGTTCCAGGGTGTCATCAGAGAGAGACTGGGCAGACCTCATGTGCCGATGAGAGAAGGACAGAAACTCATTCATGGTATCTCCACAGTCATTCGATTCAGAGGACTTATGATGAGATTCTAGAAAATATCTAGAGGTGACCATGATTGAAGTATTTTCGTTATGTAATTTCTATTTCCTTCATGTTCTGTAAGAATTCATCCAACACCTTGTCCAATGAATTTTTTTGGCAAAAGGATGTTTTTCTTTTAATTTAGCCTCTGTCTTTCACTTATCCTTTAATTGTTCATAGACTAGTAAATGTTTGTCTTTTCATTACTTAGGGGGAGATTGTTATACCCCATAACTCATATATGTAAAAGTAATGAAAAATAACAAGTGTGAAAAAGTAGAAGGCCGATGGAAGACTTTCAAGTGAAAAGTCTAAGTGTCCAATACAACCAGAGGTGCAATGAACGTCCATTGGTGTGATGAACTGTGCATCTCCATAACCCCTCTGGTTACCAAGACTTGGAGTTTTCCACGACAGTTCAACCAGAGGCACCCAATGAAGAAGATATCAAGACATAGTTGAACATGCCCCATAGAAGACAGCTGAAGATGGCAAATCGACAGCTGGATTCTCCATTCCTTACATAGCTTTATTTACTTTCCTAAGTCTAGATTGCTTTCCTTTTCATAAGAGATTTCCTAAATATCTTTTATAGATAGCAATCTCCATAATTAGCTTTTTGTATATATAGGCTTTACCTTTCATGTTAATCGTTTACACTTTCCGTCTAATCATTTGAATAAAAGTGAATCATTCGGCACTCATTGTTATTCTTGAATATTCTCATTGTGTTCTTAAGTGTTCTTCACTTTTTCCATCCACACCATATATTTAGGTTATTCATGGATTAAATATTAGTGTTATTGAGAGATCTGGGATCAAAAATTGGTATCAGAGCCAATTGATTGTTCTTCAATCAAAACAATCATATCAAAATCTCTCAATTCGTTTCTCCATTCATTTAAATTCATAATTCTCTTCTCCAAAAAGCGTATTTTCTCTCTCTTCAAAATCTCTAATGGCCAACTGGATTCCTGCACATAGTGTGGGTTCCCTCACCAAACCTCCAACTCTTCAAAGAGAAGAGTATCCGCAATGGAGGATAAGGATGGTGAACTTCCTGGAGGGGATGGACAGGAATCTCCTTAGATATGTCATGGTGGGTCCTTACATTCCTCAGACTCTTGTTCCAAGAGTCCCAGGAATAAGCACTATAGCAGAAGTTGCTGCTTACTTCATGCCCAAAGATGAAAAGAATTGGGACGAGGATGACCTTAAGCGTGTAGAGGCAGACAGGAAAGCAAATAGGCTCATCATAATGGCCATTCCAAATGACATCTTCCAATCACTTGACGCCTGCACCACATCGAAGGAAATATGGGATGAGTTGGCGAGCCAACTAGAAGGAGGTGCGAAAACGAAGAAGAATCGTAAGGGTCAATGCCTCTATGAATACACTAATTTCAAGGCTCTCGTTGATGAACCGATTCAGAAGACTTATGATTGTTTCAACACATTGATTAATCAATGTTGCCGAAATGACATCTCTAGAACAAAAGAAGAAAACAACGTTTTGTTTCTCAAAAGTCTCGGTGATGAGTGGACTCAGCTGTCGATGTCCCTCCAAGCAAATCAGGACTTAGACAGCTGGTCACTTCATGATGTCTATGGAACTCTTGCTGCACAAGAAAAGGATATAATGAAGAGAAAACTGTCCATCGGCGGACCCCTTGCCTTTGCTGCAGAAGAAAAAGAAATTACAAGGACCTCGACCAAAGACCACAGGAAGAAAAACAAAAAGGCATTGGTGGTAGAGTCAGAATCCAAAGAAGAGCCATCTGATTCTGATGATGATCTCAAAGCTTTTGCCAAGTCTCTGGCCTTGATAACCAAACAGTTCCAGATAAAGTTTGTCAATAAGCCGTATGAAAGAAGAGACTACAGAAGGGAGAAGTACCATCCCTCATATGATCACAAGCCGATGAATTTCCATCAAAAGGAAGAAAGAAGAGAGGGAAGAGAATAAAGAGAGGAGAGGAGAAGAAAGAAGAGAAGGGGACGGTAGGAAAGATGGTCTTTGCTGCTACAGATGCGGGAAGATAGGACATTTTTCAAAGGAATGCAGAGGACGCCTGGTGAAGGATGTTGACTACTATAAAAATAAATACAAGTACAATCCGAAGAAATCAGAAGCAATGGAACCATCCAAGTGATATTGGAAGTAAGGAACTATCATCTGATGAATCGATGATCCATCCAAGTGATATTGGAAGTTCATCTAAGAAATCAGAAGCGATGAAACTCCCAACAGATCACTCTGAACCATCAACATCTGAACCCATTGCACCCACAAACATCCATGAAGATTTTGATTTCAAGAAATCCGCAAGAGACTTTCTTGATTCTAACTCTGAAGAAGAAATAGTTTGTGGATCACCAAAGATCATTGAGGTCAAGAAACCCCAAAATTTCATGGCCACAATGAAATATGATGTTCTAGAACCTATGAAAGCTTCAGACAAAGGAAAAGAAAAGTTGAGTAATGCTAACTCTGCCAACGATACTTCATATGGCCAAAGCTCTTCATCTAAATTCATCAAGTTTACTCATGAACAGAAACACAAGTGTTCCGCCTTTGAAAATTCTAACCAAAACTTTTCTTCTCCTTCAGCTGGAGAAAAGAAGCCCATCCTCAGGAAATTAGTAAAGCCCACTCCTGCCCCTACAAATAAAAAATCTGCACTAGATAGGAAGTTTGAAAAAACAACCAATGCTAGGACAGAATTTTCATCCTCTGCTTTTACTTCTTCTTCATCGAATAAATAGAAAGTTAAACATTCTTGTCCTAAAACTCCCAACTACCAATGTTCAGCTCTTTTACAAAACCTGAGAAATCACATGTTAACTCATCGCTACATGTTTTCCAAACATGTCTATCGCTACAATGTTCAAACCAATGAAAACGTGAAAAGCCCAAGCCTACAAAGGCCAAGGGAAATGAAAACAAACCCAAGTCTTCAGAGGCTAAGGGTAATGGAAATCAGCCCAATCCTAGGAGGGCTGATGAAAAGAAAAAGGTCATATCCCCGACTAACAAACGAGGACCCATTATGAAATGGGTACCTAAAAACCCTTAACTTGTCTTGCCGGACCAGCATGTGCAACCATGGTATATGGATTCAGGTTACTCCAGGCACATAACTGGTGATAAAAGTCAGTTGTCCTCCTTCATCGACAAATCTGGAGGCTCTGTTACTTTTGGAGACAACAGCAAGAGTACCATTAAGGGATACGGCACACTCATAAAAGGCAACATCTCCATCCGCAAAGTGGCTTATGTTGAAGGTCTAAAGCACAATTTAATAAGCATAAGCCAGTTCTGCGACAAGGGCCTTGAAGTCAGATTTCGCAAGGGTTTCTGCATCATCAAAACAAAGGCCGGCCAAACCATCATCAAGGCAAAAAAAGAAGGGAATCTCTATCTTCTGGACTTTCATTCCTCTGTGGGACAAGACACTATCTGTCTTGTATCCCATAAGAGCGATGAAAATTGGCTATGGCACCAGGAGTTCTCATATCTAAATTTTGATGTTCTTAAGAAGTTAGCCAAACATAAGCTGGTCAAGGGAATTCCTGATCTCAACTTTGAAAAAAATCATCTATGCTCAGCCTGCAAGATGGGAAAGCTGAAACGGGCCTCACACAGAACAAAGTCAGAAACCTCCTGCTCCAAGCCCTTGGACATGATCCATATCGACCTCTGTGGGCCTATCTCTACACAAAGCCTCTTAGAAAAGAAGTACATCCTGGTACTAGTTGATGAATACTCCAGATACACTTGGGTTGAATACGTAAAAAAGAAATCAGACGTTCCAGAACTCCTCATCGGGGTGATGAAAAGGCTCCAAGTCCTTCAACAATGCAAACTCATCAAAGTAAGAAGTGACAATGGAACTGAATTCAGAAATGCCAGAATTGATGAATATCTCATCAATGAAGGCATCTCCCAAAACTTTTCAGCAGCCAGAACTCCACAACAAAATGGAGTAGTGGAGCGAAGGAACAGAACCCTAGTGGAAGCAACAAGGACCATGCTTGCTTCATCGGAGTTACCCATCACCTTCTGGGCTGAAGCTATTTCTACTACATGCTTCACCCAGAACTGATCAATCATCAACAAGAGGCACCAGAAGACTCCCTATGAGCTCATCAACCAACAAAGACTAAATGTCAAATATTTCCATGTCTTTGGGTGCAAATGCTTTGTACTCAATGATAGGGAATATCTTGGCAAGTTCGACAAGAAAGCTAATGAAGGAATTTTTCTTGGTTATTCTCAAACTGCTAAGGCCTACAGAGTATTCATCAGAAGGACAAAGATAGTTATCGAAAGCATCAATGTGTCCTTTGATGATTTTTCACCTATGACTTCTGGACACAGTAGTTCAGCACTTGGGCTATCAAAGAGAGCTTCTGATTCATCACTTGGAAAACCCATTGAATCCGAGTTAGCTCATTTATTTGAAGTCATCTTCGAAGAAGAAGTATTCTCTGGACAAGCACCTATTGAAGAACCTTCTTCCAGAGCCGATGAAGAAAATGAAGTCTCCAATGCTGAAGGTACAACACTTTCTGAAACTCATGTTACTTCACCTTCTACATCTTTTGTGTCTTCAGAACCAGAGCATCACTCTGGAGATGATCTCTTTGAGGGGGAGCAAGCAGTTCCATCAGTCGATGAAGAATTGCATCCTGTTGCTCCAGAACCCAAATCATGCACCAAGTGGACAAAACACCATCCACATCATCAAATCATTGGTAATCCATCATCCGTTGTCAAGACGAGATCCGCCACTGCAAATGAATGCCTCTTCACCAACTTTCTGAGTATGATCGAACCAAAGAAGATTTATGAAGCCCTACAAGACCCAAACTGGATAGATGCCATGCAAGAAGAACTACTCCAGTTTCAAAGAAACAAATTGTGGTCCCTCATGCCTCTACCCAAAGGGAAGACGGCTATAGGAACCAAATGGGTCTTTAAAAACAAGAAGGATGAAGATGGCATAGTCGTAAGGAACAAAGCTAGGTTGGTCACTTCATGATGTCCATGGATTCGAAAAAGGTACCATCGATACAACTCTCATTCTCAAGAAGCATAAAGGTGATATATTACTTGTGCAAATATATGTGGACAATATCATATTTGGTTCTACCAATGCTAAATTTTGCAAAAAATTCTCAGAGCTGATGAAAAGCAAATTTGAGATAAGTATGATGGGAGAACTCAATTTCTTCCTAGGTCTTCAAATAAAACAAACTTCAGAAGGGATTTCCATCAATTAGTCCAAATATGTGACTAACCTTCTGAAGAAATACTCTCTCTCCAATTATCATCGATGAGAACACCAATGGCTACAGGAGCTAAGTTGTTTGCTGATCTATCAGGCAAATCTGTGGATGTTACAACCTACAGAGGCATGATTGGATCACTTTTGTATCTAACTGCTAGTAGACAAGATATCATGTTTGCTACATGTCTTTGTGCAAGGTATCAAGCTAATCCTAAGGAATCTCATCTCTCTACGGTCAAGAGGATCTATGGACACCTCAAGGGAACCCCTTCATTGGGTAGTATCCTAAGAACTCTGGCTTTGATCTAATAGCCTACACAGATGCAGATCATGCAGGTTGCAAGCTTGATAGAAAGAGTACATCTGGAAGCTGTTAACTCTTGGGGGACAAGCTGGTAAGTTGGACATCCATAAAACAAAATTGTGTTTCAACCTCTACAACAGAAGCAAAATATGTTGTTGCTGGTAGTTGTTGTTCACAAGTTCTCTGGATGAAGACCCAATATGAAAAAATTCTCATCTCTGTGACTCCAAGAGTGCCATAGCTATCTCTGCAAATCCTGTGTAGCGTTCCAAGACTAAACACATCGATGTTAGGTACCATTTTCTCAAAGATCATGTAGAAAAGGGAACAATAGAGATGTACTTTGTTCGTACAAAGATTCAACTTGCTGACATTTTCACAAAAGCTCTTCATGAGAAAAGATTTCTATATCTTGTCAGCAAGATGGGAATGCCGAATCTCACCACTTAGAGGCGATCTATCTTTTCTAACCAGAGATCCTCAATATCTATTGGTTATGCCTAAAAGTGATACATTAACATGGCCCTCATAACCAAGTACTCCAAACCAGAGCCTCTGGTTCTAAAGACCAGAGCCTCTGGCCATTTAGAAATACTTGTTTATTTTTGGCCAAAATTTAATTACCTTTGGAACCAGAGCCTCGGTAGTCCAAAGCAAAAACTTTGTGTTTTTTCACTAAGTATCCCTTTCCCAACCAGAGCCTCTGGTTGTATAGACCAGAGCCTCTAGATTCCATGTCTTTGAGACCAGAGCCCCTCTAGTCCCAAACTTGGTCTCCCCTCATACTTTCTCATATATTTCACTTAGTCAATTCATCCATCATGCAACCAGAGCCTCTAGTTCCAAAGACCAGAGCTTCTAGTTTCCAAGTTATTTGAGACCAGAGCCCCTCTGGTCCAACTTGGTCATCGTCAAGGCATCTTATCATTGCACTTTCATCATATTTTGCATCATCCATACAACCAGAGCTTCTGATTCTAAGTCTTTGGAACCAGAGACCCTCTGGTCCCATAGACCCATCATTTCCATCATCACTTACACCATCTAAATCATCATCCGTATCTTTTTGCACCATCTTTCACAACCAGAGCCTCTGGTCATCTCATTTACCCTTCTTATTGATTCTAGGAGGAGTTTTTACTCATTGCACATCCCCATGCATTTTTTGAGGGGAAGTGTTGCACTTCATACTTATCATCAAGGATCCATATTGAGTCAAACCCATCTTTGGTTGTACATCCTCATTGAACCAGAGACCTCTGGTTCAATACCTTGGTTCTAAGTATGCATTTTCCCATCCAGAGCCTTTGGTTCGTCTATCCAGAGCCTCTGGATCACAAAAATGCTATATCAATGAAGTTTTTCCTCCCTTGCATTCAACCAGAGACCCTCTGGTCCTTCATAAAGGGTATGTTTTACATTCAAGGGTTTAAAATGATCACCCAGAGTCTCTGGTTTGTCTATCCAGAGCCTCTATTTCATAAAACCAAGATTACATGATGAAGAAATTCATTTTTCATAACCAGAGACCCTCTAGTTCCTCCACCTCATTATCATGACCAACCAGAGCCCCTCTGGTTCCAAGGTCATGACTTATTTTCTCATAAAACCCATCTTTTATTAACAAACTTTGTTAAATTTTACAATGAAGGTGGAATTTTTAATTATAAATTTTATTTAAATCTTTATTCTTAAGGTTTTATCCTTTAGACTAATCATTTTAAACATTTTTCAAATATACGAAAGGTCTTTTACCCGCCCACACGCTCCAGACAAATTCAAAAAGGGTGTTCCCAAGAAACCCTTTATTTCTCAAAAGCCTCCACCCCCATGTGACACGTGTCTGTGCATTTTTTATCATGAGCAGGCTTTACAGCTCACAATCACTATCACCCTCACCTTTTCACCAAACGTCTCTAAAACCCATCATTACCATCTTTTCACCATTAAAACAATATTTTTATTCACCCAACCCTTCCAATTCCCCACCTATTTAAACCCTTCGTCCCCATCATTTTATTCTTTACGCACACATAATCTCTCCCAAGAACTTTAAAGAACACTGACGAACTTGCAACTACCTTCTTCACAAAAATGGTGTCATCCACCTCCCATGAATCCCATAACAACAATGACAGTCACGTGCAGTCGACCGGCACCGATAGTGGTGCCATTGTATTTTTGCCAACCAAGCCAAACAATCACTCCATTGACCTTCGCACCAAACACAACCCATCACCCAACCATCCCCACAAGTGCAAGCTGATGTGCCTTCCTCATCAAGGCAAGTACCTCCTCAAGGCGTAGTCGATGAAATTATTGCAAACTTTGAGTCGCTAAGGAGACGTCCAGAAATTCCCCCAAGGGAACCAGTCATGATGGAGAATATCCATCAGTATCTCTACCATGACTGCGATGAACATTTGGTCCTCAACCCTACTATTCTATCTCCTGAGTCGATGGATCTCTTGCATCACAGATTCCTAAGATAAATGACCTCTTCATCATAAGCCGTCTTCTCAAACGATGGAATCAAGACAGTCCTAGACATCAAGATGAGAACCTTCGCTAATCGAGCAATCAAGTACATCGAGTATACCGTCGAACGCGCACATGGGATGGTCAGCGTCTTCAATGACAATGACTTAATTAATCTCAACCTATGGGACTTGATCGACCTCTATGGACACACAGCTCAGCGACAGGACCAAGGGATCAGATATGGGTTGGCCAATCGAGCGATAATGGAGACGATGGAAACCTTGGTGAAGTTTAGGGCAAAGAGCGACTTTCAAATCACTCTTGAACTTGGCATTGAAAGACTCTCCTTCACTCCTCTAGATGAAGACTTCCAAGGCCTACAGAAGAAGAGATCTGCATCAGTCTTAACTCAACCAGAGCTCGGATTGGTCTTCAAGAACGAGTTTGGTACTAAAAACTTATTCAGACTAACTGAGGCCTTCAAGTATTCAACCACTACACTTGAATGGTTTCAGGGTGTCATCAGAGGGAGATTGGGGCAGACCTCATGTGTCAATGAGAGAAGGACATGAACTCATTCATGGTATCTCCACAGTCATTCGATTAAGATGACTGATGATGCGATTCTGGAAAATATCTAGAGGAGACCTTGATTGAAGTATTTTCGTTATGTAATTTTATTTCGTTCATGTTTTGTAAGAACTCATCCCACACCTTGTCCAGTGAAATTTTTTGGCAAAAAGATGTTTTTTCTTTTAGTTTAGCCTATGTCTTTCACTTATCCTTTAATTGTTCATAGACTAGTAAATGTTTATCTTTTCATTACTTAGGGTGAAATTGTTAAACCCCATAACTCATATCTATAAAGGTAATGAAAAACAACAAGTGTAAAAAAGCAGAAGGCCGATGGAAAACTTTCAAGTAAAAAGTTTAAGGGTCCAATACAACCAGAGGTACAATGAACGTCCATAGGTGCGATGAACTGCACATCCCCACAACCCCTCTGGTTACCAACACTTAGAGTTTTCCATGACAGTTCAACCAAAGGCACCCAATGAAGAAGATATCAAGACATGGTTGAACACTTCCCATAGAAGACAGCTGAAGATGGCAAATCGATAGCTAGATTCTCCATTCCTTACATAGCTTTATTTTCTTTCCATAAGTCTAAATTGCTTTCTTTTTCATAAGAGATTTGCTAAATATCTTCCATAGATAGCAATCTCCATAATTAGCTTTTTAGTATAAATAGGCTTTACCTTTCATGTAATCGTTTACACTTTCCGCCTAATCATTTGAATAAAATTGAATCATTCGGCACTCATTGTTATTCTTGAATATTCTCATTGTGTTCTTGAGTGTTCTTCACTTTTTCCATCAACACCATATATTTAGGTTATTCGTAGCTTAAATATTAGTGTTATTGAGAGATCTGGGATCAACAACTTGAAGGTTCACCAATGATCTGGTGAAGAGGATGATCTTTTGTCCATCTTGTTCTTGGGATAGAGATAGAGGTTGGGGTCATTTGATCACTTTCCATAGGTATATTTGGCATTTGGCTCATAGATGGTGAAGAGGGTTCTTGCTCCCTCTTGGATGATGGTACAGAGGAACCAGGTTTAGAACCAGATATATTATGCTCTGGCTCTGCAGAAGTGGACTCTAATGCAAAACATGTCTGCTTTGGTTGTGGATTTGCATGATCACCAGAGGAAACAGATGTGTATGAAGGACCAGAGACAGATGTGCTTGTACTTTGTGGTTCTTCACTTACACCTGCAGACTCATCTCGGGGTGCACGAACAAAGATGTCCTCATCACCAAAGAAGTCTTCAATTAAAATCTTGAGTCCCAATTCCCTTGACTTCATTTGAGAATTGGAACTCGACTTATTAAGCTCGAGTCTAGAGCTGAGGTACTCTGAAGTCATTTGCTCTTTATCGTCGAACGAGACATTGATGCTTTCCATGACAGTCTTGGTTCAATGATTGAAGACTCTATAAGCCTTGGCTTGTATAGCGTAACCAAGTAACTTACCTTCATCAGCCTTCTTATCAAACTTGCCAAGTTGATCACGGTCATTTTGAATTTTGCTCTTTAGAAGAACTTGAATCTTGGTCATCAGCTTAATCAGCAGTTCTGAGACATCTGATTTCTGCCTTACAAACTCAATCCAAGTATATCGTGAATATTCATCAATTAAAACAAGGATATACTTTTTACCAGACAAGCTCTACATAGAGATTGGACCACAGAGATCCACATGAAGCATATGCAGAGGTCTGACACAGGACACATCTGTCTTTGTTTTGTGGGATGCT
This sequence comes from Cynara cardunculus var. scolymus, assembly GCF_001531365.2. Taxonomy (NCBI): domain Eukaryota; kingdom Viridiplantae; phylum Streptophyta; class Magnoliopsida; order Asterales; family Asteraceae; genus Cynara; species Cynara cardunculus. The sequence continues at coordinate 18,678,199 of NC_037532.1, forward strand.
CTTTTGAGCTTTCCCATTTCACACGTAGGGCAGAGATGGTCCTTTTCGAACTTTATGGCATGAAGTCCATCAACCAGATTGTTCTTCACAAGCTTCTCTATGTTTTGGAAATTCAAATGAGACAACTTGTGATGCCAGAGCCATGCTTCTTCACACTCACGAGATACGAGACAGAGAGTCTATGAATTATCTCTTGGTGAGAGGTTCATAAGATATAGATTTCCCTTACGTTTGGCTCTTAGCAACTCCTGACCTGCTTCTGACATAATGGAACAAGCTTCCTTTTGGAACTTGACATTGTAGCCAGAATCACATAGTTGACTTATGCTCAAAAGATTATGTTTAAGCCTAGAGACATAAGCAACCTTAGAGACAGAAACCTTACCTTGTAGAAGATCTCCATATCCCTTTATTTCTCCTCGCATATTATCCCTAAAGGTTACTCTACCTTCAACTTTCTCTCTATATGAGGAAAGTAGCCTCTTATTGTCGGTCATGTGTCTTGAGCATCCAGAGTCGAGATACCAAATGTCTACATGCGGCTTCTACAAAACAAATTATAGGGATTTAGGTACCCATTTCATAATGGGTCCTCGATGATTAGGATTAGAAGATCGGTTTTTAGCTTGGGGTAAAGGTTTTGCCTCTGCACCTGAGTTACCAGACTTGAGTTCTGGTTTATCAGATTTAGCTTTAAGAGCTTTCTTTCTATTTTGGGTCTTCTTGGAATTTATCCTTGACGACCCAGATAGAATGCAGTTAGGATTAGAAAAATGATGCTTCAACTTTTGCAGCAGAGAGAAACATTCGCAAGTATGAACACATTTTTTGTGACAAAATGGTTTATTTGATTCATAACACAAGTTATTACAATCATTCTGAGCATTGTAGGTTCTAACGAACTTCCTATTTAGATATGATTGTTTTGACTTCTTAGAATGAATCTTCTCTATTTTCTTCTTATTCTTTCCTACTCCTTTGGCCTTCAGAGGCCTCTCTAAAACAAAGGAATTATAAATAGAGTCAGCAGCGGATTTTCCCTTCTGTTCCGAAGTGAACTTAATTGGCTTAGAAATAGGTTTACAGCCCTTTGATGCAGAGGAAACAGACTTAGGCTGTGTTTACTTGAGGCTTAATGAGGCTTAATGGGAAAATTGACTTATTCGCACAGTCATTTTAGCCTGTTTACTTTGGGCTTATTCGGCCAGACATGGGCTTATTCGCCCAGATGAAAACCATGGGTTCTCCATATTAATCCAAAAAAAAGACATTCCCTACCCGTCATCCCAACCCACGCCTCTCTCCCTACCATCGACGATCTCCAGTCTAGAACCCTAATCGGCCGATTTCAAATCGCAAAGGTAAGTACTTCTCTTCATCTATTGATTATTTTCTTTTAGAAATAAACCCTAGCTGCTCGATTGGAGCTCGATTATTGCTCTCTTGCTGCTAAATTGTTTCTCTATCGCTGCTCGATTGCTGCTACTATGTGATGTCATGTTCATCTGTTCTATGATTTTCGATTGCTGCTGCTACTGAGTTTCTTGTATCAAAGTAAAGCATTCGTACCCACCCAACTGCTGTCATTATGCTGTTTTTGAACACAGTTTTAGGACTGTACCCACCCAACTGTTCTTGGTTCTTTCATAAAAGCGGCTTTGTGAATAACACAGATGATAATCATTATGTTTTAAGACAGTCATTATGCTTTTTTTAACACAGTTTTCCCCATAAACTGGTGTCATTATGCTGTTTTTGAACATTATTTTCTCCATAAACTGCTCTCATTATGCTGTTTTTGAATCGTAACAATGTATGTGTAACAGGAGACTTCACCAAAACATATTATCTAATTTTTAAAACAGATGATACTCTATTAGAATGTTATCATGTCTTTTCATTGTTTAATAGCTCGAATGTTCGTTATAGGTATGGAACAAACAGGTGAAACACATCAACAAAAAAGGGTTAGAGTTAGTTGGAAGGATCCCAATATTGTCAAAACTTTCTTAGAAAGTTGTATTCTAGAGGTTGGGTTAAATGGAAACGAGGGTGCTAGCTTGAAGGCACTTTCGTGGAAGAAAGTTGCCGATACTTTGAAAAGCACACATAACTTTGTTGTTGATCGAAAGCAAATGCAGAACCATTTAGATTACTTGAAAGGAAAATATGGTGCTTGGTTGAAGTTAAAAAACAAAACCGGCAATGTTTATGATCCTTCTACAAACACTTTTAACTTGACCGCCGAGGAATGGGAGTTGGAGATAGAGGTCGTTTTCTAACTTCAGATCTTTTTTATTTCGATTTTTTTATTTTGAGTGTCTATTTATAAATGTTTCTTTAACACTGACCAATAGGTATGTTGAATCATTGAGGACTACAAGTCTTCCATATCCTGACTTGTGTGCACGACTATTTGAGGGTGGTATGTCCACGGGTATTGGAGGCTATGGACCGTCATCAAAAGACTCGTTGCCAACTACCGAGCCTTTTCTTGTCATGGAGGAAGAGATCAATGTCTCAAGTGATCAAGCTCATGTGTCTTCAACACCTTGTTCATCCCGTGCTCCGGTTAAGAAATATTTTCGGTAATATTTATTATTGACATTTTAAAGTTGTATATAAATACACACACATGTATTTATTAATCTTTTTTCTGTTAATGAAGGGTGCAGTAGGTGCTCTAGACGATACCCATATACATGCAATTGTGCCAGCTAGTCATCAAACTGCTTACAAAGGAAGAGGAGGCGGTCGATGCTATCAAAATGTTCTAGGAATTTGTGATTTCAACATGATATTCACTTTTGTTTGGGCTGGATGGGAAGGTATAGCGCATGATTCTAGAATACTTAGGGAAGTTGCTTTTAACCCAAGATCTGGTTTTCCCTTTCCACCACAAGGTATGTACCATTCTCAATTTGTAATTTGTTTTTTTATTTGTATATTATACGATTGATGTGGGTGGTTTTTCAGATAAATATTATCTTTGTGATACTGCCTACGCCAATGCTCGTGTATTTTTTGGCTCCATATCGTAACACAAGGTATTGGTTGGCAGATTTTCGACTTCGACGTCGACGTGCTTAGACTAAAGAAGAAAGGTTTAATCATGCACATGCCCAACTCAGAAATGTTATTGAACGTGCTTACGGTGTCTTGAAAGCGAGATTTCCGAT
>NC_037532.1:18681517-18702970 GCF_001531365.2 Cynara cardunculus var. scolymus
CAATGGGGTGCTAATAGCACTCAATATATGGCTACTTTGAGAGATGGAATTGCAAATAGTTTGGTCAATAATGTTTGAACTTGGATTTTTGTGTTTCAACTTGTATTTGAACTTGGCTACTTTGTGTTTGAACTTGGATGTTTAAGTATTTTATGAAGTTATGTTTTAATTTTGGATGATATCAATGAATTTATAAATTTATGTTTTGATATTTAAATATTTTATTTTTTAGAAATATCATTTGCTTTAAAAAATGAACAACAATTTACTAAACAGCGCATAGTTAATCCTCAAGGGTAAATTGGTCATTTCTGTTATTCAGACTGTTGATTCAGATAGAAAAGTAAACAGCAACATAAATTTATCTAGATAGCCAAATTTATCCAGACAGACAAATTTATCCACACAAGACTTAATAGAAAATTTGGTAAACAGCCCCTTAGTATTCTTTGCCCTGTATTCAAACTTTGGAGAGAATTTAGCTCTTGTTGTCATGCTAACAAAGCCAGAACCTAGGATAATCTTTTTCTCATTTGGAAGTTTTGCAACCTCTGGTTCTTTTTCTATAATCTCTGTCTCTACTTGCTCTTTAATCGAGTTCACCTCTGACTCGGAGTCAGAGTCAAGAAAATCCTTATGTGAATATCAAAGTACAGAGGTATCATTAAGAACTTGAGATTCTCGTATGCATGAGCTAGAGCCTTCATCCATCTTTTATGTTGAAGAACTTTCAAAAGTATCCGAGGAATTACTCTCAGAAGAATCTGTATGACCTTTAGAAGGATAATTCAAGGCCTCAAGCAAATCTTGCTCGAAAACATGTCTTACCATTTCTGTGAAGTCATCCAATAATTTTGAATCCAGAGTTTTAATAAAATTCTCTGTAGATGAACTCTTGATTTCATCTGGTTCTGGTTTAACAACCTTACTGTTTGTTTTTAGATGTTCAAGATTAGTAGAGCCAAAACAAAAGATCTCGTCTGTCTTCTTTATGCTTTTTAGATCAACTTGTTGCATACTTTTTGAAGAAAAGAGATATTTTTGAACTTTAACCATTGAGTTTTGTCCCCATTCTCAAGCTTACATCTTTTGAAAGGTGAAGCTGTATGTAGAGATGGAAAATATGGTTTTTGCTTAACTCCTAACCTAAACACAAATTCAAGAGGAGTTTTCTTCTTCCAAGTGAGGTCTAGTTCTATATAACCTATCCCTGCTCTATCGTGTTGAGAATTAACTTTTTCATACACCTGCTGAGCATCTTGATATTTTTTGATCAATAGCTCTTTTCTTTGTAAGCTCTGGTGTAAAAATTCCCTTTCCTTTTGAAAATAATTTATTAGGGCCTTAGAGTTTAGTCTGTCACGTTCCTTTTCTAAAAGCTCTTTTTCTTTCTTCTGTATAGCTGCTTTTAGTTCTGAGCACTCTGATTTAGGACTTAATTCAGTGGAACGGTTTGTTTTCAAAAGTTTTTCATTCTCCACTGACAATTCTTGTTTTTCTACAGTTAATAGCTCTGTCTCTCGTTCAAAGAATAACTTTTCTTTTTCCAAAGACTTCCTTTTAGATTTTTCGACAGAGAGCTTTTGCTGTAGATTTATGAAATCATTAGTTAAAGCAGAGATGCTTTCTTCCAAGTCAGAATGAGAATAACCAGAGATGAAACATACCTGGGAGTCGGAGCCAAATCCAGACTCTTCTGCGTCATTCTCAACAACCATTCCACATAAATAGGCTTGGTCTTCTTCTTCTTCAGATGAGGAGTCAGAGACCCAGTTCTCCTGTTCAGCCATGAGACTCCTTTGGGATCGATTATACTTGTACTTATTTTTGTAGTACAGTTCATCTTTCACCAAAGGGCCTTTGCACTCTTTGGAGTAGTGCCCCATCTTCCCGCATCTGAAGCATCTGACAGCTTGTTTCTTCTGTTCAGACTGCTCTTCCTCCTTCTTGTTTGATACAGAGGGGCGGTTCCTTCCTTCGAAAGCTCTGCTTCTGCTTCGATCGCCTTGTCTTCCTCTCTTATCAAATACTTTCTTCCCGAATTTCCTTTGAAATTCCTTGGTAATCAAGGCCAAGGAATGTGCAAAAGCACTAATGTTGTCGTCTTCAGAGCTTGATGCTCTGTCTTCTTCATCGCTCTCCATGATAAGAGCCTTCTTCCCCTTTCTCCTGTTCTCTTTTGATCTTCTTTCCCTATGTGGTTGACTGGATCCAGTCTCTTTTGAATCGGAGACAAGAGCCAAAGGTCCACCCAGAGCGACCTTGGCCTTATACACTTCTTGCTCCTGTGCTTGCAAAGTCCCATACATGTCATGAAGTGTCCATTTCTCCATATCTTGGTTCGCCTGGAGATACATGGTCAAGTTTCCCCTCTCAGCATTCAACCTCTTCAAGAAGAGCATATTGTTCTCCTCTTGGGTTCTCATCACATCACATTTACGACATTTATTGATCAGCGTGTTGAATCTATGATAAGTCTACTCTAAAGACTCATCAGGAAGCGCTTGGAAACTATTGTACTCATTTAAACATTGAGCATGACGGTTTTTCTTCATTTTGATTCCCCCTTCCAGCTGGTTTGCCAGTTGATCCCATAGATCTTTGGCAGACTCACAGGTATCTAGAGATTGAAAAATCTCATTTGGAAGTGCCATAATCAAAAGCCTTTTGGCTTTCTAATCCACTTCCACTCTACGCTTGTCCTCATCGTCCCAATCTCGACGAAGTTTGGGAACTCTTCTGGCTGGTACTTCGACCGTATCGCCAACAGCAGGAATACGAGGAATTAGTGTCGTGGGCACAAAAGGGCCATTCAAAATCGATTCGTAAAGTTCCAGGTCAAGACCTTTGTAAAAGTTTATCATGCGAATTTTCCATTGGGGATATTCTTCCCTAATGAGTGTTGGAGGTTTTGTAAGTGAACCAACACTATACATGGAGTTCCAGATTTGACTAAACAATTTTGTTAAAGGATTTTGAAAAGAAAGATTGACGAGAAAGTGATAGACGACGTGAAATTGATTTCCAAAATACTAAAAGAAGACGATTTTAAATGGATCAAAAATAAGAATGAAATTTCCTTTTAAAAACGAATAATCAGTAATTAAAAGCGGTATCCTGATGGATATCGATCGACTAATCAATGAATTTGATTAGCAGGCTCTGATACCAAGTGTTGGAACCCAGATACTCTTAATTCTCAGAAAACACAATTAATAAAGAATAAGAATGAAGTACTAACAGTGTACTGAGATTGATCAAGAGAAATATTCAATGGAAATAAGAACAGTAAAAGACTTGAATAAGTCAGATGCTTTTATTAGATGAAAATAACAATTCTCAATCTAAACGTATTATCACAAGAAGTTTGCTATAATATAAGTCGGAACCCTCAGGTTATTTGAATTTGAGGAGGAAGCCTCCTTCTATACGCCTAAGTCAAACAAACTATGCTATAATTATGGCTTGAATCTCTGAGTTGCTGAGTCTGTATCCTTATCTTGGACTACCCTTGAAAAGTGGAGCAGACCAAGTCAAGCCGCCTTGATTCTGTTTGACGCTTGCGAGAATGTCTGTACTAAACGCGGGTTCCATGGAGTTAGGAGACCAGAGACTCTACATGTACTATACAGAGGCTCTGTGTCTGGAGTTGTAGCTTTGCATCAAGCGCTTAAGCTTTTTGGCGCATAAGGCTTGATCATCCACGAAGATTGAGCGTGGGCTCTGTATGTAGGATCCTTCACTCTTTGAGTAAGAGCTCTGGTTCTTGACCTCTTCTGCATGAGAGCTCTTAGTCCAGACTGCTTCTATAGACTAACTCCTATTGACTAGAGTAAGAGGCTTCTTACTTAAACTTTCATAAGATAGGGTCTAACGTTGTTTTTTATAGGATTGTCATGTGTGGTACATAGACTCTGGATGCTCCAGTCACATGACAGGAAACATACACTTTCTGAGTGAGTTTAAAGAAAATCCTGGAGGAACGGTCACATTTGGATATGAAGAGAAAGGATTTGTTAGAGGATATGGCACCCTATCAAATGGCATTGTTACAATCAAGAAGGTTGTCTACGTTGAAGGATTAGAGCATAATTTGTTTAGTATAAGCCATTTCTGTGACAATGGATTTAATATCAAATTCTTCATCAATGGATGTGCCATAGTTGATTACAAAAAAATTGAAGTTATTCGTGCTCAAAGATATGATAATCTGTATGTTGTAAATTTTACAACTCTGACTGCTTTTTGGTCAATCTGCTTAATCTCAAAAGCATCAAAAGAAGCCAGTCGGACATGACATCGCAGATCATCTCATCAAAACTTCAAGGATATCAACAAGCTCGTAAGCAGAATTCTTGTAATTGGTCTACCAGAACTAAGATTTGACAAGAATTCTTTATGTTATGCATGTGAAATGAGCAAGATGACAAGAGGTTCTCATAAAGCTAAAATTGCTTCATCTTTCAAATCTCCTCTCGAGATGATTCACATGGATCTGTATGGACCGATGCAAACTCAATCGTTAGGTGGTAAAAAGTACATTTTGGTGATGGTGGATGAATATTCCATATATACGTGACTAGAGTTTCTTAGAGCCAAGTCTGATGCGCCACAGCTGATTATTGCATTCATCAAGCGCATTCAAGTTCTTCTACAACTCCCTATGCAAAAGATATGAAGTGACAACGGCACATAATTTACAAATGAGACCCTTCAAAGTTTTCTTCACTCTGTTGGGATTTCTCATAATTTTTTTGTTGTTCGAACTCCGTAGCAAAAAGGAGTTGTTGAACGAAGAAGCCGGACATTAGTTGAAGTTGCTCGCACAATGCTTGCTTACTCTGGCTTACCTCTTTATCTGTGGGTTGAAGTTGTTTCTACCGGAGGCTTCACACAAAATCGTACGATCATTGTCAAAAGATTTCATAAAATTGCATATGAGTTAATCAATAATCGCAAGCCTAATGTTAAATTCTTTCATATTTTTGGCTGTAGATGCTTTGTGCTAAATGATAGAGACAACCTTGGGAAGTTTGATAAAAAGGCAAATGAAGGTTACTTTATTGGATATTCTCTCAAGTCAAAATATACTTCAGACTCTACATCAAACGAACAAAGATTGTCATTGAAGCATCAATGTTAGATTTGATGAATCATCGACTTCTAAACAACACGGTTCAAGACTCAATCTACAACCGTTAGCTTCTACACAAATCAGTGTAGAACCTGTACTAAATAACAGGACGATGAATTCTGAATCTATTGTTAAATCAAATTTAAATTTGTTGTTTAAAGATGCATTTCACTTAACTTGGGATATTCTTGCAGATTTTGAAATATTTGATTTACCCAAAGTTAATGAATTAGTGGTCCCGATTCCGCAAGTTACACAACTTTCTGGACCATCTGAAGTTGGTTGTTCAAATGTTGTTCATTCTGAAAAAAATTACTGAATCTGAGTCTGTTCAAGCTAAAGCACATACTCAATCTAAATATTCAACCCGATGTTGATCAATCTGAGTCTGCTTTGCCTGCTGATGAAGCTAAACACTCAGAAGTTGAAGCTGAAATTCAAGTTGTAATCGACGAGTATGATGATCAAAACAACTTAATTGATGTTCAACCATCACCTTGTACTCACAAGTGGACTAAAGATCATCCCTTGACACAACTAATTGGTAATGTGAATTTTAGAGTGCAAACACGATCTGCTACCGTAAACGAGTGTATTTTCATAAACTTTCTTAGTGCTATAAAGCCAAAGAAGCCATCTGAGGCATCACCAAGATCCAGATTGGAATAACGCTGTGTAAGATGAACTTCGTGAATTTGAAAGAAACCAAGTTTGGAGACCTGTACCGATATCTAAAGATAAATCAATTATTGGTATAAAATGGGTCTTCAGAAACAAGAAAGACGAAATGGGAAATTGTTATGAGAAACAAAGCTAGATTGGTTGCAGAAGGCTACTGTCAACAAGAAAGAATTGATTATAATGAAACATTTGCTCTAGTCACTCACATTGAAGCTATTAGAATATTTTTAGCATATAAGGCTCACAAGAACTTCAAAATTTACCAAATGGATGTCAAATCGGCATTTCTAAATGGTATTCTTCATGAAGAGGTTTACGTGAGTCAGCCAGAAGGCTTTGTTAATCCTAAAAATCCAGATCATGTCTATGTGCTAGACAAGGCGTTTTATGGTTTAGAACAAGCACCTAGGACATGATATGACACTTTAACCCAATTCCTACTTAATTTTGCTTTCAAGAAAGGTACGACTGATACTATGTTGTTTTTGAAGAAGCAAGGTAGGCATCTGATCTTCATACAAACTTATGTTGATGACATTATTTTTGGTTCTACAAATTCTAAGTTTTGCAATAATTTTTCAAACATCATGCAATCTAACTTTCAAATGAGTATGATGGGTGAGTTAAATTTATTTCTTGGTCTTCAAGTAAAACAACTCTCTAATAGTATATTCATAAATCAACCTAAATATGTCAAAGATATTTTAAAAAGTTTCAATATGTTTGAATGTTCTTCAACAAAGACTCCCATGGCTATTGGAACTTTATTAGATGCAGATTTATCTGGAAAATTTATAGATCAAAAAAATTACCGTTCCATGATTGGATCTTTACTATACTTAATATCAAGTAGACCAGATATAATGTTTGCAACATGCTTTTGTGCAAGATATCAGGCTAATCCAAAGGAGTCACACCTTATTGCGGTCAAAAGAATCCAAAGATATCTCAAAAGCACATCAAATCTTGGCCTTTGCTATTCGAAAGATTCTAGTTTTGAGCTAATTACTTTTACAGATTCTGATCATGCAGGTTGTAAGCTGGATAGAAAGAGCACATATGGATCATGTCAGTTCTTAGGTGACAAGCTAGTCAGTTGGACTTCTAAGAAGCAGAGTTGTTTTCAACTTCTACTGCGGAGGCTGAATATGTCGCAGCAGCCAGTTGTTGTTCATAAGTGCTTTGGATGAAGACACACCTACAAGACTACAGATACACCTTCAATAAATTCCCTATTAACTGTGATTCCAAGAGCGCTATTGCTATAACAGCTAATCCAGTTCAACACTCTAAGACGAAACACATCGATATCAGGTATCACTTTATCAAGGATAATGTCGAAAAAAGATAAATTGAAATGTACTTTGTACAAACAGATTTCCATCTTGCTGAAGATCTGATCAATATCTTGAGGAGGAGTCTGAGTCTGAGTCTAATTCTAAATCTAATCTTTACGATTCTTAACTGTCAAATTCTAACCACTTGTTTGAGATTCTGAGTTGTATTCTTACGAGGGAGCACATCACAATCTTTATCTGATCTGATCTCATTCTGAAGTATATTTTATAATCTTTATCTTCACATGCTTAGAAAAAGAACAACTTATAGGAATATTAAAATGTTTTCAAATGTTCAAACCACTTCTTCGATCTCAAAATAATTTTATTATTCAAAAATGTGTGATTTTAAAGATTTTCATTTTACTTTCTGTTTATAACGAGTATCATCTCTGGTCAGGTATTTCTTTGAGTTAATACTTGTGTATTTTCTCTTTTTACATATTTCTAGTACCTGATTCGGCTGTTCTTCAAACTGTTATTATCACGTCTCTAAAATTCAAATTTCATTTTCGGTGATAGATACGCTCGTTTTGTATTCAACTTTTTTTTCAAAACACATTGAAAATAATTCTTTGTTGATAAACAATTCATAATTTTTTTATTGTTATATCTGTAAATTTGTTCATACAGGTCTTTTTTCATATCTCCCTACATTCATAATCTGAATTCTGAATAACTCCTTAAATATTCATCATGTGCTTAATTTCAATATCTTTTTGATCAAACTCATGTGATCAATTGAGCTTAACTGAATACATTTTTCATTGATATTACATTGTAATATCTTAGGAGGGACAAAGTGCTTATTAGAAATACCTCTATGGACTATCAGAACCGATAGCCTTACCCAAGAGGACAACCATACTGAGTGAGCTTGTCTGCAAATGGGTTTGTGTGTTGAGCTTAACATGAAAATAAGAGGGGTAGTTGAAGTAAGTTAAAAAGAATTGATGAGAGTTATGTCCAGGATTAAAAGAAAATCAGAATCCTGATCCATCCATTATAATCCGCGAAAACCGTAAAATCTATTAGTTCTCAATTCTTTCGAGACTAATATTGAAAAAGGCAAAACCCAGGCCAACTCTTGCTCAAAACCTCACCAACTACTCATTTATCTCTTAAAAGATAAGTGTTTCATTAACACTTGGGGCACGCATCTCATCATCTATTGGTTTCTCCTTTTGAAAATAACTGATATTGAAAAATAAAGATATATGTCCCCCCCCCCCTCAAGTCTTTTTGATCACTAATCGAGTCTTATAAATTTGTGTAGTCCACACTTTTATTTTTTGAGCTTATATTGAAGCATTTGTTGCTTTATCATTTCTACATTGCACAAATTTTATATAATTTGTTATTCTATTATAACATTCATAGATATGCTTCTTCAAGCTATCAATTATTGAATAGAAGTCCTGGTGAGATGAACATTAAAAAGTCTCATATATAAAGTACATTTATCGTACTGAATATATTTGTTGTATTCATAGGCCAATATTTTTATAAAAGATTGAAAACGATTTCATAAGTTGGAAACTGGATATTTCCCAAATTTCTTAATCTAAAAAGGTTAAGTAGGCGAATTTGAAAAAATTTGCTTAAATTTCTATGAATTGACGACATACTTTCATGATCATTCATTTCGAGGTATGATGTTTATGCTCCTCATTATCATCATAAGGGGAAGTGTACATAAAATGAACAAAATTTTCTAAGTCATTTATGAAGATTTAGGAAGTTGATTCAATTTTGAAGAAGTAAAGAAAATTGTTGCAATTTTTTGAAGATTATTGTAATGTTATGATCAAGGGGGGTCAATATGAAGATTTTTCGCATTTCTTATAAAGGGGGTATTGTGAAGATTAATTCTGTTTTTGAAAGACATAGGAGAGATTGTTTGAAAGATGACAAGAAGACTTTATCAGGTTTAAGGGAGCAGATAAATATCTTGAACTGAAAAATAATTGGGGGAGATTGTTAAATAAAATGGAAGATTGTTAAAGTTCTGGTGTTTGATGACAGTTTTCTCAAGAGGAAAATTGTTAAAAGCTTAAAAGATCAAAATTTGAAGATTTTAAGTTTTCTGAATGAATTCTAAAGATCGTTGCTTAAAGCTAAAGCTTAAAGATCTGAAGAATTTACTGTTTTTGGACTTGAATCCAAAGGGGGAGATTGTTGGGTCTAATATGTTGTATTCAAGTCCCGAGCTTAAAGAGTTTTACATGCTTTATGATGTTAGTTTGTTTCTTGCAATAACTTGGTATAAATAGGTTGTTGTAGTTAGTTGGTAGTTACCTTTCGTACACATTCATTCATATGAAAACAGAGTATGAGAGTTTGTAAACAGATTGAGAGAGAGAGACATTTTTGTATCAAGTACACCTGTATACATTTGACATCAATATACATGCCGACAAATTAATTTCTACTTATGTGTTCTTGATTTGTGTTTGAATTGAGGATTAAGACTTGAAACTAGGATCACAAAATTTACATGGTGTGTTTTGGGTATCACATTGTGTATATTGGTGTATTTTGGGTATCACGTGATGTTCGCCGGAATAAGGTTTACCGAAAGAAAGAGAAACAGTGGAGAGATAAAAAAATTAAATTACCTAAAATGGCCTTTAATTAAAATTTTAAGTCAAACTACCAAAAAAATTAGTTTTCTAATTCATCCGTTGATTTGTGGTTGAGATTAGATCTCATAGTTATCAAAAACTAATTAGTTCTTCGTTTAATGGACCCTATATATATACATATACATTTATTCAACATTACAATATTTTGAAGGGTAAAATAGACAATTACACAGATTTAGACATTTATCAGTTTACAAAAACAGCCTTACTGTTTCTACTTTCAAACTTCAACACCAACTCTTATCAATCAGAAAATAAATAAGACTATAGACTTCAGCACCTCTTAAAAAACAAACAACAACTAATCTTGAATTTGTAGTGGTAATTGAAAACCTGAATTAATGCACTTGGTATTCTTCATCTAGTTGTGTAGCAAATTACCTGTAATCGAAATTCATGGGAATTAGATGAACACGAAGAATATATATATATGAAAATGAAAGATAGGAGATTGAAATATTTTAAATCGAACTTCCCTCTTGGAAGACGGATGTCCGTATTGCGCAGGGTAAAGCAATCTTGAAAACCCTAATATATAATGTTGTTCCATTTGAATTTGAAATTCATACAAAAAGAATCCCGTGAATGGTATCGACTCTCAAAGTACAATATGCATCAGTTAGTTCGAAAGATAAATGGACAAATGGAAATCACATGTGGCATTAAATACTTGTACATTATGTTGAATTCATAGATTTTTAGACTTTGTGCTTTCGCAAGCGGTACTCTATGTAATTTTTTTTATTAACTTGGATATCTAACTGCTATGCGAGCCGACTAATCCCAGGACGATCACTTGCTTTGCAGATAGCCCGAAGTCACCTCATTTGAACCTTCGTGGCCACAAGATGATTTTTATTCCTCATTGGATTTGAACCTGGGACCTCCTGGTACTTTTGACCTTTGGAGCCAAGCTCAAACCAATCAGGCATCACCCTTGTGGTTTGTAATTTTTTTATATAAACCGATATGGAAAAGTAACACAATGAAATTCCCAAATCATACAAGTTCAGAAAATAATTTTCAAGATGAAGATCAAGAATATGAGTAGAGAGAATTTTCACCAACAATCTTCAATGTATTTCTTGAGAGAGGATATTACAGCACTAATCAAATTAATTGCAGAAGTTAATGACAATTACAAGGCTAATCACTATTTATACTAAGGAAAGCATTAAAGCCTAACTATTACAAACCATAATAAAAAGAGAACTTGAATACAACAATAACGCACTAATCAGATTAATTGCGATTTAAGATAAATGTAAAAAGTGAAAAGTAAAAATGAATCGAGTATTTATAGTCAAAGTCAAAAGTCGTTCACATTCTAAGCCGCTCAAAGCTTATCCGGATTAGGATAAATCGAACAAGAGGTGTCCGATTTAGAGAATGTAAAACAACCAAATGATAATCCAGACAATAAATCGCTCAAGGCATAGGCGATTTAGAAGAACACCGGTCAAGAGTCATCCGGTTTAAGAATGAACCGCTCAAGAGTCGATCGATTTAGGAATAAATCACACAAGGATCAATCGATTTAACAATAAATTGCTTAAAGAAGGAATTAAATCGTTCAACGAAAGAATTAAATCGCTCAACAAACAAGCGATTTAAAGACTTGAAAAACACAAATGACATAAGCGATTTAGCAATCCGCTCAAATCAACCAAGCGATTTAGAAATCCGTTCAATCCTTTGTAAAACATATCTAACCTTATCCGGATAAGAGTTTATCATATAGCCTTTTGTCCGGATTAGTCTAAATCGGACACTACGTTGTCCGGATTTGCAATAAATCGGACAAGTGTTGTCCGGATTAGTCTAAATCGGCCAAACACTTATATTTTTAAACTCTACATCTTTCAAAAAATTAGATAATGTTTAAATACCTGAAAGAAAAATCTAAACTGTTAGTCCAAAACAGATAAAATCACTCACCCTCAAAATATGATCAGATAAAAATACATATAAAGATTCACACTCCCCCTCAAATATAGATTCCCACGATCAAGAAATTAAAATCAGATAGAAAAATTGAAACATTGACTTGTATTTAATAAATACAAATATTTGACCAAATGAATTTGAATTAAATACAGTTCAATAAATTGAACTGTTTTTAATAAAAATTCAAAATTTCAAATTAAGCATATCTAACTTAGATACAAGAAAGCTAAAGCGTTTTTCATCTAAAACTTTCGTAAATAAGTCAGCTAATTGAAATTTTGTATTTACAAAATATAGTTCAATAGTTCCTTTTGCTACATGATCTTTAATGAAATGATACCGGATATCTATATGTTTGGTTTTTGTGTGTTGAACAGGTTACAAGAAATAGCAATTGCACTTTTAGAATCACAATAAATGGGAATTTTGTTAAAATAAAAACCCGTAGTCTCTGAGTTGTGTCTGCATCCATAAAACTTGAGAACAGCAGCTACATATTCTGCTTCGGCAGTAGATATGGATACGCAGTTCTGTTTCTTTGATGCCCAGTTAACTAACTTGTCTCCCAAAAACTGTAGATGTCCCGAAGTGCTTTTCCTGTCCAACATACAGCATGCATAGTCTGCATCTGAGTAAGCTGCCAGTTCAAAACTAGTACCCTTAGGATACCAGAGTCCAAGATTAGCAGTTCCTTTTAGATAACGAAAAATGCGCTTAACGACACTTAAATGAGACTCCTAGATTAGCCTGATATCTGGCACAAAGATGTGTTGAAAATATAATATCAGGTATACAAGACGTCAAATACATTAAAAAACCTATCATGCCTCTGTATGTTTTCTGATCTACAGCTTTTCCAGATGGATCAGCATGTATTTTCGTTCCATGAGCCATAGGTGTTTTTACCAGAAAATCTAATAAGATGTCATACCAGGCTCTCGGAGCTTGTTTAAGACCATAAAGAGCTCGGTCAAGGATGTAAACATGATCCGGCTTTGACTGATCCACAAAACCCTCCGGTTAAGCAACGTAGACTTCTTCCTTGAGAAGACCATACAGAAATGCTGTCTTGACGTCCATCTGGTACATTGTGAAGTTTTTGTGTATCGCGTACGCCAGAAACATCCGTATTGCTTCGATCCTTGCTACCGGGGCAAAAGTTTCATCATAGTCAATGCCTTCTTGTTGATTGTATCCTTTAGTGACGAGTCGGACCTTATTTCTGACAACAACGCCGTCTTCATCCTTTTTGTTCTTGAATACCCATTTTGTACCGATAATCATCTTATTGTTGGGACGAGGTACCAATCTCCAGATTTTGAGTGCTTCAAACTGGTTCAGTTCCTGTTGCATTGCGAGTATCCAATCCGGATCAGCTAAGGCTTCAGATACCTTAGTTGGTTCAATGTTACTCAAGAACGTGGAGTATAGACACTCATTAGCTGTAGCAGATCGTGTACGAATAGGTGCTGATGGTTCACCAATAACTTGATGTATTGGGTGATTCCTGGTCCACTTCTTGCTATGAGGTAGGGGAACATAGGAACTTTGATCTGAGTTTTGATCAGTGTAAGTATTTGGGGAGTTTATCGGAATAGGTTTAGGTGAAAGTTCAATATTTGGAACTGGAGTAGGCTGAATATCCGGTTGAGGTAAGGTATTTTCATCTTGTACGACCAATAACTCTTGCACTTTAGAATTTTCACCCTCTTCACGCTGAACTGGACCGTCAGGAGTTTCCATCTCTATTTCTTCATCGACTACTTTCGTTTCTTCTTCAGTTTCAGTTACTGGAGCATCAGGAGATGGACTAGATAACTGTTGTTCAGTCTGTATATTCCTGGACAAATCATTAGACTGATTAGATTTATTTTCAAAATATTCTTCATAAAAGTTCTCAAACAATGAATCTAAATCTGCATTATTAGAATTTGAAGATTCAGGTTGATCAGCTTTCCGCGTAGTATTAATTATCAGCCCGGGTCTTAAACTAAATTGTTCAGAAGCCACATCAATGACCTCATCAAAAGATACGTTCACGCTCTCATTGATGATTTTCATCCTCTTATTGTAGACCTTATATGCAGCAGATGTCTTGGAGTAGCCTACGAAGATTGCTTCATCAGCTTTAGCAGCGAACTTCCCTCTATCCTCTTTGTCATTTAAAATAAAGCACCTGCAACCAAAGACTCGAAAGAATTTGATATTAGGTATTCTTTTGTTTATTATCTCATACGGAGTTTTACCAAACCTTTTGTGAATGAAGGATCGGTTCTGGGTAAAACAAGCAGTCGCCACTGCTTCAGCCCATAGGAATAATGGAAGCTTTGAGCGGGTAAGAAGAGTACGCACCGCTTCCACCAATGTTCTGTTCTTACGCTCAACGAAACCATTCTGTTGCGGTGTCCGGGCTGCCGAGAACGTATRTGTGATACCAATGGATTCGAGAAATGAGCTGAGTGTATTGTTCTTGAATTTAGTTTCATTGTCAGATCTGATTTTCTGAACTGGCAATTGCAGATTGTTTTGAACTATCTTCAAAAAAAAATAATTGTCTCGGCCGCTTCATCCTTTGACCTCAGAAAATGAACCCAGGTATATCTTGAGTAGTCGTCGACTATGACCAACACATACTTCTTTCCATTAATGCTTTGAACTTGCATAGGACCACAGAGATCCATATGGAGTAGATGTAGAGGACGTTCGGTGTTGAATTTTGTCTTCAACTTATGTGAAACTTTCTTCAGTTTGCTCATCTCACATGCACCGCATACATGGTCTTTATGAAACTTTAGGTCTGGGATGCCTTTAACCAAGTTGTCGCAAACCAACTTGTTCAGATATTTGAAGTTTAAATGTGAAAGACGCCGATGTCATAGCAGATTCTGCTTCAAAGATGCCTTGGATATCAAGCAGACGTCAGTATCTACTTGTGTGTTGGATAGGTCAATTATGTAGAGATTTGATCTTTTGATTCCAGCTAAAAGCTCCTTACCATCAGTAGTTCGGATGCTGCATTGGTTAGCTTTAAAACAGACTTCTAAATTCTTATCACAAAATTGACCTATGCTAAAGAGATTATGTCCAAGTCCTTCGACATACAACACTTTCTTTATCATTAAATTCCCAAAAATTACGTCACCGTATCCAAGGATAGGCGCGTATTGATCGTTTCCGAATCTTACCGTACCTCCAAAAGATTCAACATAGTTAGATAATAAATCTTTTCTACCAGTCATGTGATTAGAACATCCAGAGTCTAAGAACCACACATGCCGGTTAACCTGCAAAAGTGAATCAATTGGGTTTTGGTACCCATTTTAGTTTGGGTCCTTTAAGCTCAGATCTCGTTGGTGGTATATTATATGTACTAAACCAACATTCTTTAAAATGAAATTTCTTAGATAAAGCAGTTAAAGCAGAATGCATGAAATGATAAGGCTTAAAAGAAGTAAAAGACTTAAGTAACTCATTCAATCCACACGGAGAACAATTATTTTTATCATTTCTAATATCAAACAATTCATCAACTGAATATCTTTTTACAGAATTATTCAATATCGAGTCATTTAATACAGACTTAGTAAAATTATTCTTCTTCTGTCGAGTTAAAGATTTTTCTTCTTCTTTTACTTTCCAAACCTTCTTAAACTTCAACGCGTTATCTGAAACAGGAAAAATAAAATCATCAGATTTAAATGAATGATGAACTTTTTGTTTAATTTTCTTAGTAAGCTTCTTCTGTTTCCTCGAATTCTTTTTAGTTTTAATCTTTTTATAATACAAATCCTCGGAAACAGGTTTTTCATTAAAATTCTTTTCTAAATCTGAAGCTAAATCAGAATCCTCAGTCATATCATTTTTAACAAGAAAATCTTTATGACTGGGTAATTTCTTTGAATAGTCAAACTGATCAATCTCATTATACAAACAGACTTCTGAATTCAAGATATCGGAAAAATTAATTTCTTTATTAAAAATATTTATTTCTTCTGAATTAGAAGTTTCACTTAAAGATTTATTATACGAGAAATACTCAAACTCAACATGTTCCGTTTTTAGTTTTGAATTTTGTAAATCTTCAATTTTATTTAAAAATTCTTGTTTTTGTTGATTAAATGAAAGCCTTTCTTCATTTAAAATCTTTTCCAACTGAACCACTTGTTTTTCTAAAATTAAGATTGGAGTATAAAACTTTGGTTCAGTAAGTTTTGATTCAAGCTCTGCTTTAGAATAACTGTGAAAATAATCAGTTGAAAGTACAAAGTCTTGATTTTTATAGCTATCATTTAAGTTTTTATAATCAAACGGAACCTGCATTTTGTCTTTTCTTTGACGATTAAAATCTTTTCGTTGTTCTACCTCATCAGAAGATTTTGTAAATTTTATTGAAAACTCGGGTGCGCAATCAAGATATTCAAATTCATATAGAGTCGGGGTATAATATAAAGCTTTTCCTAAAAAATATGGATTTTCGTACCCTAACCCTTCCCGAGGGTTAAAAAATCTTGTTTAAGAGGATTTGTTCAGAAAAATTGTTTGATCAGTCTATCCTCTCTTATATAAAATTTCTTCCTTAGACTTCAGTTTTTCATTTAATTGAATTATTTGTAAATCAAGCTTACTTATTTTAACCACTAGTTCTTCATTAACCAATTCTAACGATTTATATCATTCCTTGGAATCAGATAATTCGGCTTTTAAGATATTGAATTTTTCATTAAATGTTTTAGTTTCAGATAACAAAGATTTAGCCCAGTCCAAGTTTCCAGCATTTTCATCAAATAATTTGATGTATTTTTCTTTTTGCATTTTTAATTCTTTTTCAAAATTATTTGAACGCATTTTTTCTGTTTTTAATTGTTCCTGGAAAGATTGGAGTTTAAGCATCATCTTTTGCATCTGTTTTATGCATGATTTCTCCAATACCTCTTCTTCCACTTCAGCACTCTATTCTTCTTCTTCATCTAAAGAACAACTCTCAGTTCTAGCCATCAAATAAATGTGTGCAACAGCTTCAGCTTCTTCCCCTTCATCGGTTAAGTTTAACCAATGATCATCTTCTGCCATCAGTGCTTTACCCGCATCTCGTTGTTTTGAGAGAAGAAATTTGTTTTTGTAGTACTCGGTATTCCTCGTTACCGGCTTTCTGCAAATTACGACAAAATGGCCTAACTTGCCATAGTTATAGCACTTTGTGTGCTCATCTGCTACACCTTTTACAAATTTCTTTTTCTCTTCCGGCTTCTTCTCGTACTTCTTCTCAAATCTCTTTTCTTCATATTTCTTCTTCTCGCCAAATTTATCTTTAAATTCGTATTTTGAGCCGGACGAGAATCTTTGATTGTTCGAGTGCGGTCGTTTCTGAAACTTCTTTTGGAATGCTTTAGTTAGCATTGCCATGGCATGTTTGATTTCAGTCATTTCAGAGTCCGAATCCGAGCTGTTACTTTCTTCACTTGCTTATTTGCTTGACTGGCTTATTTCCTTCACTTGCTTCCCAGATCTGGTCTTTCCTTTCTTCTCAGACACGAAAGCTAAAGGATCAACACTTCCTTCTCTTTCTTCTTCTTGGAATCTCGGACCTCCAAAACTTCTTCCTCGTTCTGCTTTAGAGTTTCATAAACTTCATGTATGTCAATATCAGATAATGATTTGTTGAATCTAATATGATTAGCATAAGGTTTCCACTCTGGTTGAAGGTTGCTGAGGAATTTAACATTTATCTCTATGACAGTTTTAGATATTCCGTTCTTAGTTAGCTCATTAAGCAGTCTGGTAAGCCTATCATAAACATCATCAAGGCTTTCTCCGTCTTTAGCCTTGAACTCTTCATACGAAGATATACAATTAGTAATCTTCAACTGAGTTCCGACTTTAGAACCCATCATCATCTTTTCAATTTGAACCCACATGCTGTGACCAGATGATATATGACTGTCAATACTCATGTAGATATCGTTGGTCAGTGCTTGCATCATGTAGGACTTGCATAACACATCAGCATCAGCTATCTCCTTCTCTTGTGTAGTGTATCTGAACTTCTCCTTAATGACTCTTTGTGCAGGTCTGCCTTCTTCTGGAACAGCAGGTGTCTCTCTGTAGAAAACAGCAGGACCTTCCATCAAGAATTCCATAATCAGATCACCTTCTTTCATTCTCTCAATGAAGTTGAGGAATCTATCCCTCCATTGGTTATAGTCCCCTCTAAACAGCACAGGTGGCTTGGTGTCAGTACCAATAGCCATTGCTTCTCTTGAACTCATTTTCTCAGTTATGTATGATATAGGATCAACTGCAGTTCAAAATTTCTATTAAAGGATTAAGATTCAAAAATTATATCAATCAAATCGCACACAAGGATTTGCACACATTCAAGACTTAGAAAATATAAGCACACAAACTTATCCGGATTAGAAATCCAGTCAAGCTTATCCGGATTAGAAGTCCGGACAAGGAAGATAGTCTTGAAATTCTAAGCAAAACAAGTTATCCGGATTAGATATCCGGACAACACAGAGATTTAAATCGCACAAGGAATTAACAAATTCGGATGAGAAATCCGGTGAAATCAACACTTTTAGTCAATTTTCACTCAAATAAGAAATCTCAAATCGGACGTTTCAATCACTTAGTCAATTTTGCGAAAATGAAATACGGATGTAAAAAGTCAACAAGTCAGTCAAATCAACTAAGTCAACAAGTCAAAATACGCACGAATCCGCTCAAAATTCAAATCGCTCAATTATTCAAACAATTTTAAATCGTTCAATACAACAACTAAATCGCTCACCAAGGAAAGTCAAAGATCGATCAACAATCCGTTCACAAAGTCAAGGTCAAAATACGATCAACAAACTGTTCAACAAGTCAAAGTACGATCACTTAAATCGCATATAACAGATCAATTAAATCACCCAAACTAAATCGCACAACACTTAAATCGCACAAGTAAATCGATCAGGAAACAACCAGATTACAAATAAATCGCACACCAAATACACTAAATCGCTCACTAAACCGCTTAAGAAGCAACCGGATGATCAATAAATCGTACAACACATCAACGATTTATCACACGGATTAAACTAAATCGGTCACTAAATTGAACAAGTACCAAGCGATTTACCTCTAAATCGAACAAGCCTTACCCGGTTTACCTTAAATCGCATAATCAATTCACAAAAACTCACAAGATAAAAATCGCACAAGCTTTAAGCGATCTACACTTAATCCGATCAAGAGTTATACGGACTAGATTCAAGCAAAAACACAATTTTTAACACTTTTTCACCAAAAAATGGATCAAAACTTGAAAAATATGAGTTTTTGAAGAACACGAACAGATTCCGCAAACTCAAAAATCGATAAAAAATGGTTTAAATCTTGATTAAACTTGAAAGAGATGTGAATAAAAGTGGTTTAGTATGTAATTGTGAAATCAGTAGTATGAATTATATCAATTAACAATCAAAGTCTAAGCGATTCAAGCAAAAATTGCGATTCTGGATGAAGAACACGATGAACAGTTCGATGAACACCAAGAACAGATCGATAAATCCTCTAAAATTCATGCAAAATCCTCGATAAATTTGTTTAATCCTCTAAACAAAGTGCTGCAGATAGCTCTGATACCAATTGAAATTCCCAAATCATACAAGTTTAGAAAATAATCTTCAAGATGAAGATCAAGAATATGAGTAGAGAGAATTTTCACCAACAATCTTCAATGTATTTCTTGAGAGAGAATATTACAACACTAATCAGATTAATTGCAGAAGTTAATGACAATTACAAGTCTAATCACTATTTATACTAAGGAAATCATTAAAGCCTAACTATTACAAAACATAATAAAAAGAGAACTTGAATACAACAATAACGCACATTCTTGAACCCAACACACAACTCATCTTTCAAAAGAAAAACCTACAACCAAGATATCGAAGAAATAATTTCTGGCAAGACCATGTTTTAAGCACAAACTGCCCGAGTCCTCCAAACTCCAATTTCACATACAAAATTTCAACCAAAAGATCATAATCAATACTTCCCACCAGCCATGATGCAAAAGCCTGATGGTGGATTTTGGCCAAAATATTACTTTGTCATGTATTTGTTGAAATACATGAAAGTAACTAAAAGATAAAAATAACCAATAAAAAAGCTCCTACCAATTGCTTATAGGTGCAGAAAATATCACAAAAATGAGAAGTCTCCTACAAATTGTCTGCAACCGCACAGACCATTAAAAGTGAAAAGGTTCTCGCAATAGTTGTTGATCTTATTCACAAGTTTTTTGGTTTAAAAACCATGCCAAAAAGCACCATTGTAGTTGCTCTTATGTCGTAGATTGACCACCCCAATGAGTATGGTGTTAACCATGGGAAATGTGAAGCAGTCATAAAAGAGCTTAAGATCAAAGCAACTGATGTTTGGAATATGTTCTCTACAAACCATTGTGACAATATTGATTTTAACAAACAAAAACCAAAAGTTAATCCTACCAATTTCCAACAGCCATGACACATACACCCAAACCAACCCAAGCAGTCCCTTCCAAAACATCAACCTCAGGACCATTGGTTTCAATCATTGCAGCTGTAAATAATCAAAGATTACACAACTTTCAAAAAGCATTAAATTTTATAGAGCACACACAAACACAGAGAGGGTAACTAATAAAGAAAGCACACAGGGGCTCACCTAATGCCAAAGAAGCATTGCTCTTGTGGTTGGATTCTTTTCTTTCCTTGGTCAAAACTCAAAACCCTCTTCGTTTTTCTTCTCATTAGCACAATCTGTTGTAAAAGAAAATAAGAACATAAAAAAGCGACGATAATGATATCGTGCAATTTTTTTGGAGAAAAGATATTCAATAAAGAATTTGCTGCTTTCTTCATAAATAGATTAGGGAAGAGAAGAAATGCTATAGACTCAAACATTTGATGCATGAATACGAACTCTGAGATGGTTCCATTTTAATAAGCCAATATGAGACACATGTTGATAAAGAAGGAGCTGAGGGAGAAAATGGAGAAGGAGGGTGAGAACGACAAAGATGAATTAATCTAGAGAAAGTGGGAAATCTTACCATGGCCAAAATAAGGAGATGGAGATGGTCTTGAATCACCACATAGATCGTCAATATGGTCATATAACCGGAACATAAACAACTCCTAGAATGCGTTGAACAACAGATGAGGTGATACGGGCCACTCAGCTACACAAACCCAACCACATGATGCCCAACAGGCTTCGAGGCCCAAACGCTTTGTCAAAAAGCCCAACCGGTACCTTGACTAGAATGGTTCAAACAAGCTACCAACTCTTCACCACTTTTCTTTTATTGTCGCATGCACATGCTAATAATTAGGAAGCACTACCAGTAGTTTTCCCATGTTCTTTTCCATGTCCCATGAGCCGATAGTTTAGCTGCATTTTCCATTCATTGTTAGTATTTAAAGCATTGCATTTTTTTAATGAGATATCAGAAAATTGCTCCAAGATTGCTCTTTCTCTTCTTAACTGCTTGGGAGAATTGACCCATCTCTAATTGGGTTGCATCATTTGGTGCTTTCATCATCGTTACCATGCCTCCGCGAAAGGATTCCACTTCCGACGATCCCCCATCCGACATCCAAACACTCATCCAATTAACCTCCACCCTCATCAGCCAAATCACCGCCCAATCCGCCAAAATGACCGA
>NC_037532.1:18707640-18709193 GCF_001531365.2 Cynara cardunculus var. scolymus
ATGCTAATAATTAGGAAGCACTACCAGTAGTTTTCCCATGTTCTTTTCCATGTCCCATGAGCCGATAGTTTAGCTGCATTTTCCATTCATTGTTAGTATTTAAAGCATTGCATTTTTTTAATGAGATATCAGAAAATTGCTCCAAGATTGCTCTTTCTCTTCTTAACTGCTTGGGAGAATTGACCCATCTCTAATTGGGTTGCATCATGAGGCATTATATCGAACACCTGGAATGCATCTCAAATTATACCAAAAACCACAAAGAATGAGCTTTCACATCACCAAAATAATAATATTGTGTGTGTTTTTGAAAAGCCTTTAAGTAGCCAAAATCATAAATTATATATGGATTTAGTTTACAAAATAAAAAAAAAAGAGCATAATGTCTTTGAGTGAATGAATTTTTTGACTGAAGTAAGTCAAATGGTAACCATAGTGAAACAAAACTATAATTAGTTTAGAATACAATTTACTCTTTATTTTATATATTCATAATTATGTTATGTTAGTAAAAGAAATCAAGATTCCCCTATGTTTTTAACCTCTTATTTAGTTTGAAAGACAAGAAACCATGATGAGAAATTGGTAGGTCACAAGGTACACACAAGAAACTTCCAATTTAATTTGGGAGACAAGTGTCTTATGGGAAACAAGCCGTATGCACGAGGATTTGGATGCTAACACGCAAATGTTTGTTTGGTCATCTTTATAGAGTTGGGATCATACGAATATTTTTTTTCTAAAAATAAGTGTCGATATTATTATTTTAATTTGTTTTAAAATAAACGTTCATTTCAGAAGTAAGGGTGTGTTTGGCATCCATATATGATAGAACATGACATGACGAAACAGTCACTAAAATGAAATCAAGTTTATAAGCATCAAAAAATTTAAGCGTCCTAATAAACTGTTTTATAAAACTTAATTAATTTATCGGATCAAAAAATAAAGCATCCTATGTAAATGTGTCGTAATAGTTTACAAGTCGTTTTTTTGGCATTTTAACAAGTTTTTTAACACCTACAAAGCGTCGCATTAGTAATTTTATAGTACACTATTTGAAAAAGTGTCTAATAAAAAACAAGTGTCCTATAAAAAAAAGGGTTTATAGGACACTTTCTAAAAAAATTCCTATAAAATTTTTAATGTGATGCTTTGTAGTAAAAGTGTTTTAAAAAACTTGTTAACACGTCAAAAAAATTGTTCTATAAATTTATTACAACGCCTATAGATATGACATTTTATTTTTTAGTCTTATGAATTAAGTATTATAAAACAGTATATTAGGATGCTTAAAAATTGGTGGCACCCTATAAACACAATTTTGTTGTAGTGAGTTGTTTAACGTTTGAAAAGACAGAACAACAGAAAACAAAACAGATAAAATGACCAATTTACCCCGAATGAGTTGTTTATATATTTTATATATTTTGATTAATTATGTAATTTATTAAGTTATAAAAAATAAATATTTTTTATAACAATATATATCATAAGAAAGTTTTTATCAAAACGATTACAATGACACCAAAAATAAAAAGTTTATGTAGTTT
>NC_037532.1:18709259-18718618 GCF_001531365.2 Cynara cardunculus var. scolymus
CAAAATATAGAAAACTGTACAAATATAATATTTTGAAGACAATAAAGTGAAAGTTTAAAAACATAAAATACAATAAATAAAATTTAAAAAAATGATAAAAAGTAAAGAGAAAGGGTTTTTTGATACCTTAAGAAAGAATTAAGTTTTATTTTAAAGTTATATTTGTAATACATAGACTTATTTCACCTTTTTCCAGCTTGTTCCATGGGGTGGGGTGGAACACACTTGTTCAACTTTGTTCCAATTTCTATCTTATGTTTCACATAAAAATTCTGTCAAACATGGACTAGTGATCCTTTTTCTATTATGTCATGTTCCGTCCAACGTACCAAATGCACCCAGATGTTTACTTTCTCATTCTACTCTTAGTTATGTGATGGAGAAAATCTCTTTTACATAATTAAAAGTAAATCATCATCTATTAATTAAAATGTGTAATAGTTACATATTCCTAGAACGATGTACCTTTTCATTATGGACATTTATTTTGGGATGTATGGAACATCATTTATTTTTCATTAGACTCGGGAGATTATTTTGGAGTTGTTAGCTGGTCAAACATTTACAGGAAAAACAATGTGAAGTTTCGGTGTTCATTTTTTTTTTAGATTTTTGTCATCTAACAGCGACAATGTTAGTATAAAAAATGGGTTTTTAAGAGGTTAAAAATGTGTAACCATCGTAACAGACTTCTTTGTTGGTATACATGTGCCACATATATATATATATATATATATATATATATATATACTAGTGGTATACCCGCGCGATGTAGCGCGGGTAAATCATAATTCGAAAACATTACTTTTACTTTGAATCATGAGTTTGTGTGGTTATTTTACAAGTCAACTAATATATAAAGTTGAAGGTCAATTTTGTTTGTTAGCAAGATCGAATGAAAAGAAAATTGCACATATGTCGGGTTTCTGAAACCATCTACTCAAAGCTCATTACAAAACTTGAAATTCTTGAATGAACAAAGAAATACAATCGTTCGTAAAATAATGTTCATCCGTATATTCGAATTGTTGTTTGTTTTTCGTGATGCACTCATCCGTAAATATTTCCTGAAAAAAACGGCGCAATGGTTTTAATAGAAACATATGGTACAAAATGTGTAATAATATAATTGTTGATTATACCTTATTCATCACGTAAAACTCTTGATAGACGACGTTTGAGGTGTAGACTCCGGCACGATTGAATTTTTTAACAGGCTTCACTAACACCTTCGTATTCCCCCATGATATCCCTCTGGACAACGCCACGTAAAGTTGCCCGTGTGAGAAAACTGATTCCGGTAGATAAACACCTACATTCGGAATTGTTTGGCCTTGAGCTTTATTGATTGTCATAGAAAAGCTAAGCCGAATTAGAAACTGTTTTCTCTTCAACTTAAATGGGAACATGTTGTCTTCGGACGGACATAAGGGAATTCTCGGCAGAAATACTCTCTTTCCATCATGCTGACCAACAACTATTTCTGCATTGATGACGTTTTGTTGAAAGGCTCTGCATATTAATCTACTGCCATTACAAAATCCATTCGAGGGATCGATATTTCGTAACAATATTATTGGGCATCCAATCTTGAGACGAAGGTAATGAGGAGGCAAACCACTAACAGTTAAAGAATTTAAGAACTCCATCGAATAGATGTTGTTCTTATCATCTTCTACTTCGTCGAAGCTGTAGTATATTTTTTCATCTCCAGAAAAACTTTTCGATCAACTGATCATTAATCTCGTCGACATTCTCGTTTTTAGTTGACAATATCGCCCTCGAAATGATATAATCGGAATCAGCTCCGTTGATTTGCAGAGACGGAAAGATTGCGCCAATCAGCGCATCTTTTGACTTACCTTTATCAGCATAGGGAATGGTCATGTCATCCGGTATGCGAATAAAGCTTTCGTCCACCGCTTCTTCATCTCCATCACCGACTCTTAATAAAATTTCTGAAAACCACGGATCAGTGCGTGCTCTCATATTGAGCGTTAACCGTATCTTTTTAATCGTTGCCCAAAGAGGTGACATCCGTAAGCTAGAATCTACAATCTGTGTTCGGGTTCCACGCCTCACAACCGATAATACTTGTCTAAAATCACCCCCCAAAACCATTATCTTTCCGCCGAATGGGAGTGCCACCCCTATGATGTCTCGCATTGTTCGATCGAGCGCCTCCACCGCTTGCCTCTTTGCCATCGACACATCGTCCCAGATGATTATTTTTGCATCTCGAATCAATTTAGCAGCCCCACTTTTTTTTCTTATGTTGCACATTAAGTTATTATCAAGGTTTAGAGGAATTTTGAATCTAGAGTGAGCTGTTCTCCCTCCAGGCATATTATTGGCAGCAACACTCGACGAAGCGGTTGCGAGAGCAATAAGACCACGTGAACGGATGTTGGCAAGCAAAGCTTTGTACAAAAAAGTCTTCCCGGTTCCACTGGACCATCTATAAAGAACACTCCTGGACAATCCTCGTCTACGTGCCACATGATCTCATCATATGCGTATTTCTGGTCAGAATTCAGAGAGTCTCGGGCACGCAAGTGTTCATCTTCCACAACTATAGAGCATTCCTCTTGTACCTCATGAAATTCTCCAGATTGAAAATTTGAATTTGCATCAACCATTGGAAGATCGAAATCATCAAGACTCTTACCCATAGACTGTAGAAAAACGAGGAAATCAATTAGAACCAGATTACGGACTCGATTAGCACTTTCACATTGTCGCGTATAATCTTCAGAGAGTGAATCATAGTGGTCATCCCATAACTTGCGAACATCTCCTGGCTTACAATAAATCAACATCGTGGCAAATAACCTCCTAAGAGCAGCCRRAAATTGAAATAAGGAGGCCTCTCCAAGACATTGGGATAAGTTATCATCGTTCTCTATTAAACCTCTCTCAAGAGATGCTTTGCGAAATGTAGGGTGCAGTAAGCCATTGAAACTGTATAGATCTTCAAAGCAAGTAGGCCCAGTAATATGAGACAAAAGTAGGCGTAGGTAGAACCGCTCCCCTTCAGCTGGATTTGCAGACACAAGTCGGCCTTTCATTGATCCTCTTTGTCGGGGATTCCATCGACGTGTGCTCCAATTCCACGTGTAGTGTTTTGGAAAGTCTTTGTTCAAATATTGTCTTGCACTCATGTCTGTTCTATTCCTATCAAAAAATGCAGTCAGCATCGTTCGCTTATCTCTCTCTCTCTATCGACAATATTTGTCATTATATCATCATCTCTAAACCTAACCATCTATTTGTTAGGTAGATGGAGTTGCAACGCCATCACGTAAGGGTGCATTTGAGAAAATGTGAAGCTAAAAATCCGCCATATCGCCTCGGGAGGGGAGACATAACGTGCATCTTGGAACCTTCTAATTTAGTTAATAACGACCCTTTCTTCCTCTGAATCGATATGAACAACCTGTTTGTTGTGACCCTTGTAAACATACTTGAAGACATACTTCATAGATATTATACTCGAGCAAGCCTCAACATTGATATGACAATTAAACATCATTAACAGCTTCGGGTTATACGGGACCACCCATCTATTATCCAGAATGTTGCCTCGTACATTCACATTAATTCCACTATTTCTTCGTCGATATAATGGATATGAGTCCTCATCTTGCATCATCTTGTCATTGAACTGTTTGGGATAATTGAAACGACATTTTTTCGGCTCACCTTGCATACAAGGACTGGACAGTCGTAAATGACCGCAAGGATCATGCATCGTGTGTTGCACGACCAGTTCGTGCATTTGGGGATACCTGGTTGGGTCCGAAATTTCAGCACAAACACTCTTGTCGTAATGATCTGGATTGGTCATTTTGTGTTCGGGTGTCATTATCAGAAGAAAATGGGCATGCGGCAAACCACGCTTTTGAAACTCGATGACATAAACATATGCCCCGACTTTACCGAGGATGTGCTTTTTGAAAAGTTGGTCTTTCATATCCTCTAGTTTCGAACGAAAAACTCTTGCAACAAGGTATGGCCGATCGGGTGCGGTCTGACCCGGCAACATCTCTCTAAGGATTTCAGGCCACTTCGGATTGGACGTCATTGTAAGAAATATATCGGGCTTCCCATCATCTTGCACTAAAGTCATGGCATCAAGAAATCATCGCGCATGTCACATGGTCCTCTGATGAAACTTGCAGGCAACACAACCCGTTGTCCAATTCTACTTCGCATCACCTCACCGACATTGACGCAATCCACAACACCTTGGTATAAATCTGCTCTTATTTTGGCTTGGTTTTTCTGACAAAAATCTAAACGGGAAGTCTCAATCTTGATATAGATATCTACCACGAACTGTTGTAACAACCTTCCCCCCAATAGAAGCACATTGTCGTTCTAACTAACCTCTAAATGCTTCATTGGTAAATTCATCAAAAAGAGGTAGAAGTATACCACGGTTACTTCGAATGCCTATGTAAGAAAGAGATCATAATTTAAATGAGATTTTAATTACTAAAATTGATAAAAGAATTAAAAAAAAGAAATGCACGGTTTTACCCTTGAAGTTTTCATGTGTCCAATCCGAACATATTGAAGTCGTTCCTTCTGTGCATGTAACACTTGTTCCTTCTGTGTTAACACTTGTTCAACATATGTTATTTTCTTTATTTCGATGATAATAATTTCTGTTAACAATTTTTCTCTTCTCAGCAATGGTCACTGCACTGACAGGAGTTGTTTCATTGATGTGCGACGTCTCCAACAGGGTCATAGATTGACTACTTTCTTCACTGTTAACTATTTTTCTCATTTTGTTCTTTTCCTTTTGTCGTTCATAATATCGTCTATTGTATTCCTTTCTTTTTTCTGCAACAATATCGTTTTATATAAATATATATACAATTAAGTGAATATATCACGATGATAATAATTAAAGTGAGTTTTCCATATACCTTTTGCTATATCTACATCAACTTGCGTTACATCATTATTTGCAATTTTGTCATCACTCATCCCCATTGGAAACTGTAAAATGATAAAAATAGGAAAAATATGGTTTGATCTGTGAAATAAAGTGTAAAGGTTGGAATTGGAATGAACAAAGTTAGGGTAAGAAATTTCAAGATTGAACAAAGTTTAGTAGATACACTTTTTCATCGAACATATCACTCATTCTTTATTGTGTATCTAATAATTTCCTTAGTCGTTTTAATTAATAATTCAAAATATATCATTAACAAACAATGAAGAGACAATGATTAAACTTATACCAACATAATAATACATATAAAAGATACATATAAGTTCACAAATTCAAAAAAAAAGACCAATAATACATGATAATGGTAAAACTAATCATATATGTTTATGTCATCAATGTTTTAACGGCATTTGCTTCTGGCATGTGTGGTTCGAACACGATTGTTGTTAACTCCGTAGAACTCAAAAAATTCTCTGAAAATAATTGAATATAARTTTTTAATAAAATAGAATATGTAACTAACAAAATAGAATATTTAAAAATAAAAGCAACTTCTTACGTACTTTGAGTTGCACGAGTAGGCAAATGAATGAGTTTAACTCGAGATGCATAGATTATAGAATTATCTACSATTGCACGAGTTATCTCCATAAAACTGAATCGTACAGAATCATACAACCTCATATTTATTATATTTCCCCTATTATGAGTAATAAAAATGTTAGTTACTATGATAATATACACACTTACGGTCCATCTTGGAGAAATATTTCAAAGCATCCAAATCGCAAATAACCATGAGTTCGGAAAGATCGTACTCGTCGACCCGAGATGATTTTTCCAACAAACATCTAAAACAAAAGTTATCGTATCTTAAAAATTAGATTTAGGTTATCAAACATGATTTTATTGTTTTAAAAATACRAAAGTATCAAAGAATTTAGATGTACCGATCACGAATTTGCGAGTACTCTGATCTTCTACAAGAGTTCTTATAGAAGACACCAACGGATGGAATGGAAGAACATTTTCAACATCCCACAACAACGGAATGAAGGTGGTGTTTCGGCAAATAAGGATGTAAAATTCAGTGAAGGTGAGCATATAATCTTCATTCCTCACATCACCATGGTTATATTCAATAGCGAAACGATTCAAAGAGAAAATGTTTCCAACCAAGTCCATTTGCTTGTATATTCGAATTAAAGGGTGATGATGAACAATTGCTACCATCTTTCTCCTCTAAAATATAATAAAATAAATGTTAAATATGTTTAAATTTCTTTTACCATGCAATTAAAATTGCGAATTTTTTAACTTACGGTTTGATCAATTAGAAAGATGAGTAGTCTTTCTCCCCTAACATCTTCCCAAACGAAATCCCCACGAACTTTTGTCAAGCTCCATCATGCATGTACTTCGTTTAACATTGAAAACTCATCAACAATATATGGGGTGTTCATTTCTACAAGTTTGTTACACTAATCAGAACCTATTTGAAAAATTATAATAATATGCATATGTTAAAAATAATAGGCAAATATTTATGTACTTAAGAAGGAATAAGAAAACATATATTATGTTATCTTCGAATCATGCAAACAACTTGTATCCTTTTTCAATCCAATCACCTCAGAATAAAGAGGCAGTTAAAGCTTTGTATGAGCATTGAGCCATAAATAAATAAATATATAAATAAATAAAATCCAAGAATAGGGCATATCACAATAAAGAAGCAACTGATATTCTATTATTTCAGGCTATGTGACCTGCATCATTCTTTCTTATAAGTGGGCTTGAAAGATTAGTAGTTCAAATTTTACCCATAGTTTATCTAAAGTGGAAAATTGGCACCCATGCAACACAAAAACTATGACAGCAACAATAYTGTTGGTTCTCAGTAGCTTTGATTACCACCAGCAAGTTCTATATAATGAACTAAAGCAATCATGCATATTCCATAGAGGAACTTGGGTCATCATTAGATTGGCCAACAACAAGTTCTATATAATGAATTAAAGCAATCATGCATATTCCAGAGAGGAACTTGGGTCTAGCTATTTGTGCATCAAAAGCCATATATAAGATGCATTTAGTAAAGACTTATCTAATCTATATGAYAGCACATTGATGTTTTCCATGTGAACAGGTTATATGACATTCTCAAGCCACCATGCCAACATCATATTTGGTTAGAMCAGCTTGCATATGACAGGTATATTGAATGAAACATGATCACTTGGTGAACAGCACACAGAATGGTGATTGCCTTATGGTCAGCTGTTGTTGCAATGCATACATACATACCCCTGTGTGAACATACATACCCATGTGCCTGCTGTTTATTGTGGCAAAACAGCAGGGGTATGTCAACAGCAGAAAAATCAAAAATAGTGGATGAGAAAGCCACCTGTGCACATGGTCTTGAAGAACAAGCAAGGTTCAAGGGAATTCAGACATATTTAAGAGTGATATGCTTCCAAATGGATATGATTGACGACAGTGTTATGACATTTAAAACTTTATTATTGTATTGCCCCTTTTTTTGCTCATAGATCACTGTGTACTAACCAACAGAAGCATGTTGGATTTTCCAACTTGTTTACATGTATGTGTGTGGGGGGGTTGTTTTTATCCCTTAACAACAAAACCATGAAGAAACAGATGTTGTTGACAGGTGACATTTTCAGTTGGTTCAGTAATTGAAAAGGTAAAATTTTCAGTTGTTTTCTAAACAAATCAAAATGGTAAGTGTTTCCCTTTCTGATGCATTAATCACCCAAGTATCTCTAGCTGCAAGATTTGTTTTAAATGGACTTACAGGGTTGATTTATGTATACACGACCAATATAACTATAGTTATCCCAAAACCAGTTTTAGTATAGCTTTGACATGCTAAAGGGCAGAAACACCAGTAGCAATGACATGCTAACATCCAACAGGCTTAAAAACAAGGATGAGTTGGAAGTATTGCAAAAAACTATAAAAGGTGGGACAAACACAAATGCAGCAGGCATAGGGGAATGGTACATAACAGAAATTGCATAATATGACTAAAAAATGTCCATGRACTTAAGAATYTGTTTATAATCAAGACTTGTTTGTGATCTGCAACATAATGTAACCATATAAACAAACAGTAGCAGTTCTCACCAACGCTAGGCATGTTCATGTGGTTCTAAACTTACACAAAAGCTTGAAAATGATATTTTAAGAGAACCTTTCATATTTTGTTTAATACATGAAARCAAGGATTCAGAAAGGAAAATATCAGAAAACAAATTTTTGATTTAAAACAGCAGGTACAGGGGATGCATAACCATTAAAAAAGGACTTAAGAATCTATTGCATAGAATCTGTAATATGTGCCTATTCTGCATATAAACAGATTCTATAATATGTGCCTATTCTATATAACCATTTAGGTCAATATCTTAATTATGGACTAAATGGTTATGCATCCCAGCAGGTACAGGGGTGTTATACATGAAAGCAAGGATTCAGAAAGCAAATTATCAGAAAGCAAAGTTTTGATTTAGAACAGGGCCACAAACATATAGAACAGGGCCACACACATATGTAACAGGGCCACAAACCAAGGCTGTTTGGTTGTTATTTTCTGCACAAGATGATGCAGTCCCAAATAGAATGAGTATATAGATACACACACATGTAACAGGGTTGTTTGCTTGTTATGTTCTACAAAAGATGATGCAGTCCCAAACAGAATACGTACCTTTGTAGAAGCTTCAGATACTTTGTATGAATCAGCAGTAATGGAGTGAAGCCACAAACCACGAAACAGATTTTGCACACATTTCACAACTTGAATGTTCAAAACTTAACTGCAGCATTTTGGTTCTATTTGAAGTACAATACACACACACACAATGAAAGCATAAATGAAAACAGGTTGCTGCTTATCTAAACACACACACATTTCACCTCTGGTTGTTTCTATTTGAAGTACAATACATACACACACATTTCACCTCTGGTTGTTGCTGTATCTAAGCACACACACACATATGGAGCAGTTTGCTGTTTTGAACAAGGCAAGTGTTTTAAAAATAATTAATGTTGCTACTGGTCTCTAAACACACACACATACACATCAAATAAGTATATACTAAAACAAACTCATATCTTAATTTAGAATTTAAGTGCACAATTAAATTTCACATCATATTTTGTTTCACCAGCTTGCAAATGAAAAGGTTATTGTGTTATTCATAACAGGGCTTTTGTTTTTTTCAATCCATCACTAAACACAACTAAATTTCAATCCATCACTAAACCCAAATCTACCATTCCAACAGATTTAAAGAACAAACAAACCAAATTTAAAGAAAAATCATGTCAAAATCTGATTCAATCCCATGGGCAAAAAAAT